>NW_027253678.1:0-13416 GCF_044704955.1 Pristiophorus japonicus
GACACTGGGGGGTGAGAGGGGTAGGAGAGAGACATTGGAGGGGGAGGGGAGAGACGCTGGGGGGTGAGAGGGGTAGGAGAGAGACACTGGAGGGTGAGGGGGAGGGGAGAGACACTGGGGGGTGAGAGGGGGAGGGGAGAGAAACTGAGGGGTGAGAGGGGTAGGAGAGAGACACTGGAGGGGGAGGGGGAGGGGAGAGACACTGGGGTGTGAGGGGGAGGGGAGAGACACTGGGGGATGGGAGGGGGAGGGCAGAGACACTGGGGGGTGAGGAGGAGGGAAGAGACACTGGAGGGTGAGGGGGAGGGGAGAGACACTGGGGGGTGAGGGGGAGGAGAGAGACACTGGGAGGTGAGGGGGAGGGTAGAGGCACTGGGGGGTGAGAGGGGGAGGGGAGAGACACTGGGGGGTAAGAGGGGGAGGGGAGAGACACTGGGGGGTGAAGGGGAGGGGAGAGACACTGGGGGGTGAGAAGGGAGGGGAGAGACACTGGGGGGTGAGAGGGGAAGAGGAGAGACACTGGGGGGTGAGAGGAGGAGAGGAGAGACACTGGGGGGTGATGGGGAGGGGAGAGACTGGGGGGTGAGAGGGAGGGGAGAGACACTGGGGGGTGAGGGGGAGGGGAGAGACACTGGGGGATGCGGGGGAGAGACACTGAGGGGTGAGGGTGGGGGAGAGACACTGGGGGTGAGGGGGAGAGACTGGGGGGTGAGGGGGCGGGGAGAGACACTGGGGGGTGAGAGGGGTAGGAGAGAGACACTGGGGCGTGAGGGGAGAGACACTGGGGGGTGAGGGGGAGGGGAGAGACACTGGTAGGTGAGGGAGGAGACACTGTGGGGTGAGGAGGAGGGGAGAGACACTGGGGGGTGAGGGGAGAGACACTGGGAGGTGAGGGGGAGGGGAGAGACACTGGGGGGTGAGGGAGGAAACACTGGGGGGTGAGGGAGAGGCGAGAGACACTGGGGGGTGAGGGGGAGGGGAGAGACACTGGGGGGTGAGGGAGGAGACACTGGGGGGTGAGGGGGAGGGGAGAGACACTGGGGGGTGAGGGGGAGGGGTGTGACACTGGGGGATGGGAGGGGGAGGGTAGAGACACTGGGGGGTGAGGGGGAGGGTAGAGATACTGGTGGGTGAGGGGGAGGGGGAGACAGTAACGGGTGAGTGGGAGGGGAGAGATACTGGGGGGTGAGGGAGGAGACATTGGGGGGTGAGGGGGAGGGGAGAGACACTGGGCGGTGAGGGGAAGGGGAGTGACACTGGGGGATGGGAGGGGGAGGTGAGAGACACTGGGGGGTGAGGGGGAGGGGAGAGACACTGGTGGGGGAGGGGAGAGACACTGGGGGGTGAGGGGGAGGGGAGAGACACTGGGGGGTGAGGGGGAGGGGAGAGACACTGGGGGTGAGGGGGAGTAGAGTGACACTGGGGAATGGGAGGGGGAGGAGAGAGACAATGGGGGGTGATGGGGAGGGAAGAGACACTGGGGGGTGAGGGGGAGGGGAGAGACACTGGGGGGTGAGAGGGGTAGGAGAGAGACACTGGAGGGTGAGGGGGAGGGGAGAGACACTGGGGGGTGAGAGGGGGAGGGGAGAGAAACTGAGGGGTGAAAGGGGTAGGAGAGAGACACTGGAGGGTGAGGGGGAGAGGAGAGACACTGGGGTGTAAGGGGGCGGGGAGAGACACTGGGGGATGGGAGGGGGAGGGCAGAGAAACTGGGGGGTGAGGGGGAGAGAAGAGACACTGGAGGGTGAGGGGGAGGGGAGAGACACTGGGGGGTGAGGGGGAGGAGAGAGACACTGGGAGGTGAGGGGGAGGGGAGAGACACTGGGGGATGGGAGGGGGAGGGGAGAGACACTGGGGGGTGAGGGGGAGGGGAGAGACACTGGGAGGGTGAGGGGGAGGGGAGAGACTGGGGGGTGAGAGGGAGGGGAGAGACACTGGGGGATGGGAGGGGGAGGGCAGAGAAACTGGGGGGTGAGGGGGAGAGAAGAGACACTGGGGGGTGATGGGGATGGGAGAGACTGGGGGGTGAGAGGGAGGGGAGAGACACTGGGGGATGGGAGGGGGAGGGGAGAGACACTGGGGGGTGAGGGGGAGGGGAGAGACACTGGGGGGTGAGGGGGAGGGGAGAGACACTGGGGGGGTGAGGGGGAGGGGGGAGGCACTGGGGGTGAGGGGGAGGGGAGTGACACTGGGGGATGTGAGGGGGAGGGCAGAGACACTGGGGGGTGAGGGGGAGGGAAGAGACACTGGAGGGTGAGGGGGAGTGGAGAGACACTGGGGTGTGAGGGGGAGTGGAGAGACACTGGGGAATGGGAGGGTGAGGGCAGAGACACTGGGGGGTGAGGGGGAGGGAAGAGACACTGGAGGGTGAGGGGGAGGGGAGAGACACTGGGGGGTGAGGGGGAGGAGAGAGACACTGGGAGGTGAGGGGGAGGGGAGAGACACTGGGGGGTGAGAGGGGAAGGGGAGAGACACTGGGGGCAAGAGGGGGAGGGGAGAGACATTGGGGGGTGAAGGGGAGGGGAGAGACACTGGGGGGTGAGAGGGGAGAGAAGAGACACTGGGGGGTGAGAGGAGGAGAGGAGAGACACTGGGGGGTGATGGGGAGGTTAGAGACTGGGGGGTGAGAGGGAGGGGAGAGACACTGGGGGATGGGAGGGGGAGGGGAGAGACACTGGGGCGTGAGGGGGAGGGGAGAGACACTGGGGGGTGAGGGGGAGGGGATAGACACTGGGGGGGTGAGGGGGAGGGGAGAGGCACTGGGGGTGAGGGGGAGGGGAGTGACACTGGGGGTGAGGGGGAGAGACTGGTGGGGTGAGGGGGAGGGGAGAGACACTGGGGGGTGAGGGAGGAGACACTGGGGTTGAGGGGGAGGGGAGTTACACTGGGGGATGGGAGGGGGAGGGGAGAGACACTGGGGGGGTGAGGGGGAGGGGAGAGACACTGGGGGGGGAGGGGGAGGGGAGAGACACTGGGGGAGTGAGGGGGAGGGGAGAGGCACTGGGGGTGAGGGGGAGGGGAGTGACACTGGGGGGTGAGGGGGAGGGGAGAGGCACTGGTGGTGAGGGGGAGGGGAGTGACACTGAGGGATGAGGGGGAGGGGAGAGACACTGGGGGGTGAGGGGGAGGGGAGAGACACTGGGGGGTGAGGGGGAGGGGAGAGACACTGAGGGGTGAGGGGGAGGGGAGAGACACTGGGGGGTGAGGGGGAGGGGAGAGACACTGGGGGTTGAGGGGGAGGGGAGAGACACTGGGGGGTGAGGGGGAGGGGAGAGACACTGGGGGGGGTGAGAGGGAGGGGAGAGACACTGGCGGGTGAGGGGGACGGGAGAGACACTGGGGATGAGGGGGAGGGGAGAGACACTGGGGGGCGAGGGGGAGGGGAGAGACACTGGGGGGTGAGGGGGAGGGGAGAGACACTGGGGGGTGAGGGGGAGGGGAGAGACACTGGGGGGGTCAGAGGGAGGGGAGAGACACTGGGGGTGAGGGGAGAGACACTGGTTGGTGAGGGGGAGGGGAGAGACACTGGGGGGTGAGGGAGGAGACACTGGAGGGTGAGAGGGAGGGGAGAGACACTGGGGGGTGAGGGGGACGGGAGAGACACTGGGGGGTGAGGGGAGAGACACTGGTAGGTGAGGGGGAGGGGAGAGACACTGGGGGGTGAGGGGAGAGACACTGGTAGGTGAGGGGGAGGGGAGAGACACTGGGGGGTGAGGGGAGAGACACTGGTAGGTGAGGGGGAGGGGAGAGACACTGGGGGGTGAGGGAGGAGACACTGGGGGGTGAGGGGGAGAGGAGAGACACTGGGGGGTGAGGGGGAGGGGAGAGACACTGGGGGGTGAGGGGGAGGGGAGAGGCACTGGGGGATGGGATGGGGAGGGGAGAGACACTGGGGGGTGAGGGAGAGGGGAGAGACACTGGGGGCTGAGGGGAGAGACACTGGGGTGTTAGATGGGTAGGAGAGAGACACTGGGGGCGAGGGGGAGGGAAGAGACACTGGGGGGTGAGGGGGAGGGAAGAGACACTGGGGGGTGAGGGGGAGGGAAGAGACATTGGGGGGGTGAGGGGGAGGGAAGAGACATTGGGGGGGTGAGGGGGAGGGGAGAGACACTGGGTGCTGAGGGGAGAGACACTGGGGGGTGAGAGGGGTAGGAGAGAGACACTGGGGGTGAGGGGGAGGGGAGAGACACTGGGGGGTGAGAGGGGTAGGAGAGAGACACTGGGGGTGAGGGGGCGGGGAGAGACACTGGGGGGTGAGAGGGGTAGGAGAGAGACATTGGAGGGGGAGGGGAGAGACGCTGGGGGGTGAGAGGGGGAGGGGAGAGACACTGGGGGGTGAGAGGGGGAGGGGAGAGAAACTGAGGGGTGAGAGGGGTAGGAGAGAGACACTGGAGGGTGAGGGGGAGGGGAGAGACACTGGGGGATGGGAGGGGGAGGGCAGAGACACTGGGGGGTGAGGAGGAGGGAAGAGACACTGGAGGGTGAGGGGGAGGGGAGAGACACTGGGGGGTGAGGGGGAGGAGAGAGACACTGGGAGGTGAGGGGGAGGGGAGAGACACTGGGGGGTGAGAGGGGGAGGGGAGAGACACTGGGGGGTAAGAGGGGGAGGGGAGAGACACTGGGGGGTGAAGGGGAGGGGAGAGACACTGGGGGCTGAGAGGGGAGGGGAGAGACACTGGGGGGTGAGAGGGGGAGAGGAGAGACACTGGGGGGTGAGAGGAGGAGAGGAGAGACACTGGGGTGATGGGGAGGGGAGAGACTGGGGGGTGAGAGGGAGGGGAGAGACACTGGGGGGTGAGGGGGAGGGGAGAGACACTGGGGGATGCGGGGGAGAGACACTGAGGGGTGAGGGTGGGGGAGAGACACTGGGGGGTGAGGGGGAGAGACTGGGGGGTGAGGGGGCGGGGAGAGACACTGGGGGGTGAGAGGGGAGGGGAGAGACACTGGGGGGTGAGAGGGGGAGAGGAGAGACACTGGGGGGTGAGAGGAGGAGAGGAGAGACACTGGGGTGATGGGGAGGGTAGAGACTGGGGGGTGAGAGGGAGGGGAGAGACACTGGGGGGTGAGGGGGAGGGGAGAGACACTGGGGGATGCGGGGGAGAGACACTGAGGGGTGAGGGTGGGGGAGAGACACTGGGGGTGAGGGGGAGAGACTGGGGGGTGAGGGGGCGGGGAGAGACACTGTGGGGTGAGGAGGAGGGGAGAGACACTGGGGGGTGAGGGGAGAGACACTGGGAGGTGAGGGGGAGGGGAGAGACACTGGGGAGTGAGGGAGGAGACACTGGGGGGTGAGGGAGAGGCGAGAGACACTGGTGGGTGAGGGGGAGGGGAGAGACACTGGGGGTGAGGGAGGAGACACTGGGGGGTGAGGGGGAGGGGAGAGACACTGGGGGGTGAGGGGGAGGGGAGTGACACTGGGGGATGGGAGGGGGAGGGTAGAGACACTGGGGGGTGAGGGGGAGGGTAGAGATACTGGTGGGTGAGGGGGAGGGGGGAGACAGTAACGGGTGAGTGGGAGGGGAGAGATACTGGGGGGTGAGGGAGGAGACACTGGGGGGTGAGGGGGAGGGGAGAGACACTGGGGGGTGAGGGGGAGGGGAGTGACACTGGGGGATGGGAGGGGGAGGGGAGAGACACTGGGGGGTGAGGGGGAGGGGAGAGACACTGGTGGGGGAGGGGAGAGACACTGGGGAGTGAGGGGGAGGGGAGAGACACTGGGGGGGTGAGGGGGAGGGGAGAGACACTGGGGGTGAGGGGGAGTAGAGTGACACTGGGGAATGGGAGGGGGAGGAGAGAGACACTGGGGGGTGATGGGGAGGGAAGAGACACTGGGGGGTGAGGGGGAGGGGAGAGACACTGGGGGATGGGAGGGGGAGGGGAGAGTCACTGGGGGGTGAGAGGGGTAGGAGAGAGACACTGGGGGTGAGAGGGAGGGGAGAGACACTGCGGGGTGAGAGGAGAGACACTGGGGGGTGAGGGGGAAGGGAGAGACACTGGGGGGTGAGAGGGGTAGGAGAGAGACACTGGAGGGTGAGGGGGAGGGGAGAGACACTGGGGGGTGAGGGGGAGGGGAGAGACATTGGGGGATGGGAGGGGGAGGGCAGAGACACTGGGGGATGAGGGGGAGTGAAGAGACACTGAGGGGTGAGGGGGAGGGGAGAGACACTGAGGGGTGAGGGTGGGGGAGAGACACTGGGGGGTGAGGGGGAGGCGAGAGACACTGGGAGGTGAGGGGGAGAGACACTGGGGGGTGAACGGGAGGGGAGAGACACTGGGGGGTGAGGGGGAGGCGATAGACACTGGAGGGTGAGGGGAGAGACACTGGGGGGTGAGGGGGAGGGGAGAGACACGGGGGGGTGAGAGGGACGGGAGAGACACTGGGGGGTGAGGGGGAGAGACACTGAGGGGTGAGGGTGGGGGAGAGACGCTGGGGGTGAGGGGGAGAGACAGGGGGGTGAGGGGGAGGGGAGAGTCACTGGGGGGGTGAGGGAGGAGACACTGGGGGGTGATGGGGAGGTGAGTTACACTGGGGGATGGGAGGGGGAGGGGAGAGACACTGGGGGGTGAGGGGGAGGGGAGAGACACTGGGGGGGTGAGGGGGAGGGGAGAGGCACTGGGGGTGAGGGGGAGGGGAGTGACACTGGGGGATGGGAGGGGGAGTGGAGAGACACTGAGGGGTGAGGGGGAGGGGAGAGACACTGGGGGGTGAGGGGGAGGGGAGAGACACTGGGGGGTGAGGGGGAGGGGAGAGACACTGGGGGGTGAGGGGGAGGGGAGAGACATTGGGGGTGAAGGGGTGGGGAGAGACATTGGGGGGGTGAGAGGGAGGGGAGAGACACTGGGGGGGGGGTGAGAGGGAGGGGAGAGACACTGGGGGGTGAGGGGGAGGGGAGAGACACTGGGGGGTGAGGGGGAGGGGCGAGACACTGGGGGGTGAGGGGGAGGGGAGAGACACTGGGGGGTGAGGGGGACGGGAGAGACACTGGGGGGGGTGAGAGGGAGGGGAGAGACCCTGGGGGGTGAGGGGGAGGGGAGAGACACTGGGGGGTGAGGGGGAGGGGAGAGACATTGGGGGGTGAGGGGGAGGGGAGTGACACTGGGGGATGGGAGGGGAAGGGGAGAGACACTTGGGGTGAGGGGGAGGGGAGAGACATTGGGGGGTGAGGGGGAGGGGAGAGACACTGGGGTGTGAGGGGAGAGACACTGGTTGGTGAGGGGGACGGGAGAGACACTGGGGTGTGAGGGGTGAGACACTGGTTGGTGAGGGGGAGGGGAGAGACACTGGGGGGTGAGAGGGAGGGGAGAGAGACTGGGGGTTGAGGGGAGAGACACTGGTAGGTGAGGGGGAGGGGAGAGACACTGGGGGGTGAGGTGGCGGGGAGAGACACTGGGGGGTGAGGGGGAGGGGAGAGGCACTGGGGGGTGAGGGAGGAGACACTGGGGGGTGAGGGGGAGGGGAGAGACACTGGGGGGTGAGGGGTAGGGGATAGGCAATGGGGGATGGGATGGGGAGGGGAGAGACACTGGGGGGTGAGGGAGAGGGGAGAGACACTGGGGGCTGAGGGGAGAGACACTGGGGGGTGAGAGGGAGGGAAGAGACACTGGGGGGTGAGGGGGAGGGAAGAGACACTGGGGGGTGAAGGGGAGGGGAGAGACATTGGGGGGTGAGGGGGAGGGGAGAGACACTGGGGGCTGAGGGGAGAGACACTGGGGGGTTAGAGGGGTAGGAGAGAGACACTGGGGGTGAGGGGCGGGGAGAGACACTGGGGGATGAGAGGGGTAGGAGAGAGACACTGGGGGTGAGGGGGCGGGGAGAGACACTGGGGGGTGAGAGGGGTAGGAGAGAGACATTGGAGGGGGAGGGGTGAGACGCTGGGGGGTGAGAGGGCGAGGGGAGAGACACTGGGGGGTGAGAGGGGTAGGAGAGAGACACTGGAGGGTGAGGGGGAGGGGAGAGACACTGGAGGGTGAGAGGGGGAGGGGAGAGAAACTGGGGGGTGAGAGGGGTAGGAGAGAGACACTGGAGGGTGAGGGGGAGAGGAGAGACACTGGGGTGTGAGGGGGAGGGGAGAGACACTGGGGGATGGGAGGGGGAGGGCAGAGACACTGGGGGGTGAGGGGGAGGGAAGAGACACTGGAGGGTGAGGGGGAGGGGAGACACACTGGGGGGTGAGGGGGAGGAGAGAGACACTGGGAGGTGAGGGGGAGGGGAGAGACACTGGGGGGTGAGGGGGAGGGGAGAGACACTGGGGGGTGAGGGGGAGGGGAGAGACAATGGGGGTTGAGGGGGAGGGGAGAGACATTGGGGGGAGTGAGAGGGAGGGGAGAGACACTGGGGGGGTGAGAGGGAGGGGAGAGACACTGGGGGGTGAGGGGGAGCGGAGAGACACTGGGGGGTGAGGGGGAGGGGAGAGACACTGGGGGGGTGAGGGGGAGGGGAGAGACACTGGGGGGTGAGGGGGACGGGAGAGACACTGGGGGTTGTGAGAGGGAGGGGAGAGACACTGGGGGGTGAGGGGGAGGTGAGAGACACTGGGGGGTGAGGGGGAGGGGAGAGACATTGGGTGGTGAGGGGGAGGGGAGTGACACTGGGGGATGGGAGGGGAAGGGGAGAGACACTGGGGGGTGAGGGGGAGGGGAGAGACATTGGGGGATGAGGGGGAGGGGAGAGACACTGGGGTGTGAGGGGAGAGACACTGGTTGGTGAGGGGGACGGGAGAGACACTGGGGTGTGAGGGGAGAGACACTGGTTGGTGAGGGGGAGGGGAGAGACACTGGGGTTGAGGGAGGAGACACTGGGGGGTGAGAGGGAGGGGAGAGACACTGGGGGGTGAGGGGAGAGACACTGGTTGGTGAGGGGGAGGGGAGAGACACTGGATGGTGAGGGGGAGAGGAGAGACACTGGGGGGTGAGGGGGAGGGGAGAGACACTGGGGGGTGAGGGAGGAGACACTGGGGGGTGAGGGGGAGGGGAGAGACACTGGGGGGTGAGGGGGAGGGGAGAGGCACTGGGGGATGGGATGGGGAGGGGAGAGACACTGGGGGGTGAGGGAGAGGGGAGAGACACTGGGGGCTGAGGGGAGAGACACTGGGGGGTGAGAGGGAGGGAAGAGACACTGGGGGGTGAGGGGGAGGGAAGAGACACTGGGGGGTGAGGGGGAGGGGAGAGACATTGGGGGGTGAGGGGGAGGGGAGAGACACTGGGGGCTGAGGGGAGAGACACTGGGGGGTGAGAGGGGTAGGAGAGAGACACTGGGGGTGAGGGGGCGTTGAGAGACACTGGGGGGTGAGAGGGGTAGGAGAGAGACATTGGAGGGGGAGGGGAGAGACGCTGGGAGGTGTGAGGGGGAGGGGAGAGACACTGGGGGGTGAGAGGGGTAGGAGAGAGACACTGGAGGGTGAGGGGGTGGGGAGAGACACTGGGGGGTGAGAGGGGGAGGGGAGAGAAACTGAGGGGTGAAAGGGGTAGGAGAGAGACACTGGAGGGTGAGGGGGAGAGGAGAGACACTGGGGTGTGAGGGGGAGGGGAGAGACACTGGGGGATGGGAGGGGGAGGGCAGAGACACTGGTGGGTGAGGGGGAGGGAAGAGACACTGGAGGGTGAGGGGGAGGGGAGAGACACTGGGGGGTGAGGGGGAGGAGAGAGACACTGGGAGGTGACGGGGAGGGGAGAGACACTGGGGGATGAGAGGGGGAGGGGAGAGACACTGGGGGGTAAGAGGGGGAGGGTTGAGACACTGGGGGGTGAAGGGGAGGGGAGAGACACTGGGGGGTGAGAGGGGGAGAGGAGAGACACTGGGGGGGTGAGAGGAGGAGAGGAGAGACACTGGGGGGTGATGGGGAGGGGAGACACTGGGGGGTGATGGGGAGGGGAGAGACTGGGGGGTGAGAGGGAGGGGAGAGACACTGGGGGGTGAGGGGGAGGGGAGAGACACTGGGGGGTGAGGGGGAGGGGAGAGACACTGGGGAGTGAGGGGGAGTGGAGAGACACTGGGGGGTGAGGGGGAGGGGAGAGACACTTGGGGATGGGAGGGGGAGGGCAGAGACACTGGGGGGTGAGGGGGAGGGAAGAGACACTGGATGGTGAGGGGGACGGGAGAAGCACTGGGGGTGAGGGGGAGGGGAGTGACACTGGGGGATGGGAGGGGGAGGGCAGAGACACTCGGGGGTGAGGGGGGGGGAAGAGACACTGGAGGGTGAGGGGGAGTGGAGAGACACTGGGGTGTGAGGGGGAGGGGAGAGACACTGGGGGATGGGAGGGGGAGGGCAGAGACATTGGGGGGTGAGGGGGAGGAGAGAGACACTGGGAGGTGAGAGGGAGGGGAGAGACACTGGGGGGTGAGAGGGGGAGGGGAGAGACACTGGGGGGTAAGAGGGGGAGGGGAGAGACATTGTGGGGTGAAGGGGAGGGGAGAGACACTGGGGGGTGAGAGGGGAGAGGAGAGACACTGGGGGATGAGAGGAGGAGAGGAGAGACACTGGGGGGTGATGGGGAGGGGAGAGACTGGGGGTGAGAGGGAGGGGAGAGACACTGGGGGATGGGAGGGGGAGGGGAGAGACACTGGGGGGTGAGGGGGAGGGGAGAGACACTGGGGGGTGAGGGGGAGGGGAGAGACACTGGGGGGTGAGTGGGTGGGGAGAGACACTGGGGGGGTGAGGGGGAGGGGAGAGACACTGGGGGCTGAGGGTAGAGACACTGGGGGGTGAGAGGGGTAGGAGAGAGACACTGGGGGTGAGGGGGCGGGGAGAGACACTGGGGGGTGGGAGGGGTAGGAGAGAGACATTGGAGGGGGAGGGGAGAGACGCTGGGAGGTGTGAGGGGGAGGGGAGAGACACTGGGGGTGAGAGGGGTAGGAGAGAGACACTGGAGGGTGAGGGGGAGGGGAGAGAAACTGAGGGGTGAAAGGGGTAGGAGAGAGACACTGGAGGGTGAGGGGGAGAGGAGAGACACTGGGGTGTGAGGGGGAGGGGACAGACACTGGGGGATGGGAGGGGGTGGGCAGAGACACTGGGGGGTGAGGGGGAGGGAAGAGACACTGGAGGGTGAGGGGGAGGGGAGAGACACTGGGGGGTGAGGGGGAGGAGAGAGACACTGGGAGGTGACGGGGAGGGGAGAGACACTGGGGGATGAGAGGGGGAGGGGAGAGACACTGGGGGGTAAGAGGGGGAGGGTTGAGACACTGGGGGGTGAAGGGGAGGGGAGAGACACTGGGGGGTGAGAGGGGGAGAGGAGAGACACTGGGGGGTGAGAGGAGGAGAGGAGAGACACTGGGGGGTGATGGGGAGGGGAGACACTGGGGGGTGATGGGGAGGGGAGAGACTGGGGGGTGAGAGGGGGAGAGGAGAGACACTGGGGGGTGAGAGGAGGAGAGGAGAGACACTGGGGGGTGAGGGGGAGGGGAGAGACTGGGGGGTGATGGGGAGGGGAGAGACACTGGGGGTGAGGGGGACGGGAGAGACACTGGGGGGTGAGGGGGAGGGGAGAGACACTGGGGAGTGAGGGGGAGTGGAGAGACACTGGGGGGTGAGGGGGAGGGGAGAGACACTGGGGGATGGGAGGGGGAGGGCAGAGACACTGGGGGGTGAGGGGGAGGGAAGAGACACTGGAGGGTGAGGGGGACGGGAGAGGCACTGGGGGTGAGGGTGAGGGGAGTGACACTGGGGGATGGGAGGGGGAGGGCAGAGACACTGGGGGGTGAGGGGGAGGAGAGAGGCACTGGGAGGTGAGAGGGAGGGGAGAGACACTGGGGGGTGAGAGGGGGAGGGGAGAGACACTGGGGGGTATGAGGGGGAGGGGAGAGACATTGTGGGGTGAAGGGGAGAGGAGAGACACTGGGGGGTGAGAGGGGAGAGGAGAGACACTGGGGGGTGAGAGGAGGAGAGGAGAGACACTGGGGGGTGAGGGGGTGGGGAGAGACACTGGGAGGTGATGGGGAGGGGAGAGACTGGGGGTGAGAGGGAGGGGAGAGACACTGGGGGATGGGAGGGGGAGGGGAGAGACACTGGGGGTGAGGGGGAGGGGAGAGACACTGGGGGGTGAGGGGGTGGGGAGAGACACTGGGGGGTGAGGGGGAGGGGAGAGGCACTGGGGGTGAGGGAGGAGACACTGGGGGGTGAGGGGGAGGGGAGTTACACTGGGGGATGGGAGGGGGAGGGGAGAGACACTGGGGGGTGAGGGGCAGGGGAGAGACACTGGGGGGGTGAGGGGGAGGGGAGAGGCACTGGGGGTGAGGGGGAGGGGAGTGACACTGGGGGGTGAGGGGGAGGGGAGAGGCACTGGGGGTGAGGGGGAGGGGAGAGACACTGGGGGGTGAGGGGGAGGGGAGAGACACTGGGGGGTGAGGGGGTGGGGAGAGACACTGGGGGGGTGAGGGGGAGGGGAGAGACACTGGGGGCTGAGGGGAGAGACAATGGGGGGTGAGAGGGGTAGGAGAGAGACACTGGGGGTGAGGGGGCGGGGAGAGACACTGGGGGGTGAGAGGGGTAGGAGAGAGACATTGGAGGGGGAGGGGAGAGACGCTGGGAGGTGTGAGGGGGAGGGGAGAGACACTGGGGGTGAGAGGGGTAGGAGAGAGACACTGGAGGGTGAGGGGGTGGGGAGAGACACTGGGGGTGAGAGGGGGAGGGGAGAGAAACTGAGGGGTGAAAGGGGTAGGAGAGAGACACTGGAGGGTGAGGGGGAGAGGAGAGACACTGGGGTGTGAGGGGGAGGGGAGAGACACTGGGGGATGGGAGGGGGAGGGCAGAGACACTGGGAGTTGAGGGGGAGGGAAGAGACACTGGAGGGTGAGGGGCAGGGGAGAGACACTGGGGGGTGAGGGGGAGGAGAGAGACACTGGGAGGTGACGGGGAGGGGAGAGACACTGGGGGATGAGAGGGAGAGTGGAGAGACACTGGGGGGTAAGAGGGGGAGGGTTGAGACACTGGGGGGTGAAGGGGAGGGGAGAGACACTGGGGGGTGAGAGGGGGAGAGGAGAGACACTGGGGGTTGAGAGGAGGAGAGGAGAGACACTGGGGGGTGATGGGGAGGGGAGACACTGGGGGGTGATGGGGAGGGGAGAGACTGGGGGGTGAGAGGGAGGGGAGAGACACTGGGGGGTGAGGGGGAGGGGAGAGACACTGGGGGGTGAGGGGGAGGGGGAGAGACACTGGGGAGTGAGGGGGAGTGGAGAGACACTGGGGGGTGAGGGGGAGGGGAGAGACACTGGGGGATGGGAGGGGGAAGGCAGAGACGCTGGGGGGTGAGGGGGAGGGAAGAGACACTGGAGGGTGAGGGGGACGGGAGAGGCACTGGGGGTGAGGGGGGAGGGGAGTGACACTGGGGGATGGGAGGGGGAGGGCAGAGACACTGGGGGGTGAGGGGGAGGGAAGAGACACTGGAGGGTGAGGGGGACTGGAGAGACACTGGGGTGTGAGG
>NW_027253679.1:0-13392 GCF_044704955.1 Pristiophorus japonicus
GGGAGAGAGCGAGCGAGAGGGGGAGAGAGCGAGCGAGAGGGGGAGAGAGCGAGCGAGAGGGGGAGAGAGCGAGCGAGAGGGGGAGAGAGCGAGCGAGAGGGGAGAGAGCGAGCGAGAGGTGGAGAGAGCGAGCGAGAGGGGGAGAGAGCGAGCGAGCGAGAGGGGGAGAGAGCGAGCGAGCGAGAGGGGGAGAGAGCGAGCGAGCGAGAGGGGAGAGAGCGAGCGAGCGAGAGGGGGAAGAGCGAGCGAGCGAGAGGGGGAGAGAGCGAGCGAGCGAGAGGGGGAGAGAGCGAGCGAGCGAGAGGGGGAGAGCGCGAGCGAGAGGGGGAGAGACGAGCGAGCGAGAGGGGGAGAGAGAGCGAGCGAGAGGGGGAGAGAGCGAGCGAGCGAGAGGGGGGGAGAGAGAGCGAGCGAGAGGGGGAGAGAGCGAGCGAGAGGGGAGAGAGCGAGCGAGCGAGAGGGGGAGAGAGCGAGCGAGAGGGGGAGAGAGAGCGAGCGAGAGGGGGAGAGAGAGCGAGCGAGAGGGGGAGAGAAGAGAGCGAGCGAGAGGGGAGAGAGAGCGAGCGAGAGGGGGAGAGAGAGCGAGCGAGAGGGGAGAGAGAGCGAGCGAGAGGGGGAGAGAGAGCGAGCGAGAGGGGAGAGAGAGCGAGCGAGAGGGGGAGAGAGAGCGAGCGAGCGAGAGGGGGAGAGAGAGCGAGCGAGAGGGGGAGAGAGAGCGAGCGAGAGGGGAGAGAGAGAGCGAGCGAGAGGGGGAGAGAGAGCGAGCGAGAGGGGGAGAGAGAGCGAGCGAGAGGGGGAGAGAGAGCGAGCGAGAGGGGGAGAGAGAGCGAGCGAGAGGGGGAGAGAGAGCGAGCGAGAGGGGAGAGAGAGCGAGCGAGAGGGGGAGAGAGAGCGAGCGAGAGGGGGAGAGAGAGCGAGCGAGAGGGGGAGAGAGAGCGAGCGAGAGGGGGAGAGAGAGCGAGCGAGAGGGGGAGAGAGAGCGAGCGAGAGGGGGAGAGAGAGCGAGCGAGAGGGGGAGAGAGAGCGAGCGAGAGGGGGAGAGAGAGCGAGCGAGAGGGGGGGAGAGAGAGCGAGCGAGAGGGGGAGAGAGAGCGAGCGAGAGGGGGAGAGAGAGCGAGCGAGAGGGAGAGAGAGCGAGCGAGAGGGGAGAGAGAGAGCGAGCGAGAGGGGAGAGAGAGAGCGAGCGAGAGGGGGAGAGAGAGCGAGCGAGAGGGGGAGAGAGAGCGAGCGAGAGGGGGAGAGAGAGCGAGCGAGAGGGGAGAGAGAGCGAGCGAGAGGGGAGAGAGAGCGAGCGAGAGGGGGAGAGAGAGCGAGCGAGAGGGGGAGAGAGAGCGAGCGAGAGGGGAGAGAGAGCGAGCGAGAGGGGGAGAGAGAGCGAGCGAGAGGGGAGAGAGAGCGAGCGAGAGGGGGAGAGAGAGCGAGCGAGAGGGGGAGAGAGAGCGAGCGAGAGGGGGAGAGAGAGCGAGCGAGAGGGGAGAGAGAGCGAGCGAGAGGGGGAGAGAGAGCGAGCGAGAGGGGGAGAGAGAGCGAGCGAGAGGGGAGAGAGAGCGAGCGAGAGGGGGAGAGAGAGCGAGCGAGAGGGGAGGAGAGAGCGAGCGAGAGGGGAGGAGAGAGAGCGAGCGAGAGGGGAGAGCGAGCGAGCGAGAGGGGGAGAGCGAGCGAGCGAGAGGGGGAGAGAGAGCGAGCGAGCGAGAGGGGGAGAGAGAGCGAGCGAGCGAGAGGGGGAGAGAGAGCGAGCGAGCGAGAGGGGGAGAGAGCGAGGAGAGGGAGCGAGCGAGAGGGAGAGGGAGCGAGCGAGAGGGGGAGAGGGAGAGCGAGAGAGGGACAGGGCGAGCGAGAGAGGGACAGGGCGAGCGAGAGAGAGACAGGGCGAGCGAGAGAGGGACAGGGCGAGCGAGAGAGGGACAGGGCGAGCGAGAGAGAGACAGGGCGAGCGAGAGAGAGACAGGGCGAGCGAGAGAGGGACAGGGCGAGCGAGAGAGGGACAGGGCGAGCGAGAGAGAGACAGGGCGAGCGAGAGAGGGACAGGGCGAGCGAGAGAGGGACAGGGCGAGCGAGAGAGGGACAGGGCGAGCGAGAGAGGGACAGGGCGAGCGAGAGAGGGACAGGGCGAGCGAGAGAGGGACAGGGCGAGCGAGAGGGGACAGGGCGAGCGAGAGAGAGACAGGGCGAGCGAGAGAGAGACAGGGTGAGCGAGAGAGAGACAGGGCGAGCGAGAAGAGAGACAGGCGAGCGAGAGAGACAGGGCGAGCGAGAAGAGAGAGAAGCGAGAGAGGGACAGGGCGAGCGAGAGAGAGAGACAGGGCGAGCGAGAGAGAGAGACAGGGCGAGCGAGAGAGGGACAGGGCGAGCGAGAGAGGAGCAGGGCGAGCGAGAGAGGGACAGGGCGAGCGAGAGAGGGACAGGGCGAGCGAGAGAGAGAGAGGGCGAGCGAGAGAGAGACAGGGCGAGCGAGAGAGAGACAGGGCGAGCGAGAGAGAGACAGGGCGAGCGAGAGAGAGAGACAGGGCGAGCGAGAGAGGGACAGGGCGAGCGAGAGAGGGACAGGGCGAGCGAGAGAGGGACAGGGCGAGCGAGAGAGGGACAGGGCGAGCGAGAGAGGGACAGGGCGAGCGAGAGAGGACAGGGCGAGCGAGAGAGGGACAGGGCGAGCGAGAGAGGGACAGGGCGAGCGAGAGAGGGACAGGGCGAGCGAGAGAGGGACAGGGCGAGCGAGAGAGGGACAGGGCGAGCGAGAGAGGGACAGGGCGAGCGAGAGAGGACAGGGCGAGCGAGAGAGGGACAGGGCGAGCGAGAGAGGGACAGGGCGAGCGAGAGAGGGACAGGGCGAGCGAGAGAGGGACAGGGCGAGCGAGAGAGGGACAGGGCGAGCGAGGAGAGGGACAGGGCGAGCGAGAGAGGGACAGGGCGAGCGAGAGAGGGACAGGGCGAGCGAGAGAGGGACAGGGCGAGCGAGAGAGGGACAGGGCGAGCGAGAGAGGGACAGGGCGAGCGAGAGAGGGACAGGGCGAGCGAGAGAGAGGGACAGGGCGAGCGAGAGAGAGGGACAGGGCGAGCGAGAGAGGGACAGGGCGAGCGAGAGAGGGACAGGGCGAGCGAGAGAGAGGACAGGGCGAGCGAGAGAGGGACAGGGCGAGTGAGAGAGAGAGGGTGAGCGAGAGAGGGACAGGGCGAGCGAGAGAGGAACAGGGTGAGCGAGAGAGAGAGACAGGGCGAGCGAGAGAGAGAGACAGGGCGAGCGAGAGAGAGAGACAGGGCGAGCGAGAGAGAGAGGGTGAGCGAGAGAGAGAGACAGGGCGAGCGAGAGAGAGAGACAGGGCGAGCGAGAGAGAGAGACAGGGTGAGCGAGAGAGAGAGAGAGGGTGAGCGAGAGAGAGACAGGGCGAGCGAGAGAGGGACAGGGCGAGCGAGAGAGGGACAGGGCGAGCGAGAGAGGGACAGGGCGAGCGAGAGAGAGAGACAGGGTGAGCGAGAGAGAGAGAGAGGGTGAGCGAGAGAGAGAGAGAGGGTGAGCGAGAGAGGGACAGGGCGAGCGAGAGAGGGACAGGGCGAGCAGGTAACAGGCAGTGGAGGGAGTTTCTTTGACTAAGTTAGGAGTGACCATTCGCAGACTCGCTCTCACCTGCCTGGAGCAGTAACCCTGGAGTAACAGGAAGTAGGGGAAGTCGAAGGGTGGATGGATGGAGAACTGGGTGGAACTGCCGTCACTGCTTTCAGTCTCCTCTTTCTCGATGCTGAGACATGGCCGATCTTTGTCTTCCTCGGGGTCCAGAGCTTCGATCCGAGCGCTCCGGATACTTGGTCTGCTTTCTCTGGTCTTCATCGATAGATTCAGCTCACTGACACTCCGCCAAAGAGCGAAGCTGGTCTCGATCTCCTCGTCTGTCAGAGCCGACGATGCCCGTGCTCGGGTCATTTGCAGTCTGCGAGCCTGAGCATTGATCCCTGCATGGGCAATGAGGAGTGTCAGCTGTGCAACACACCGGACCAAAGTCCGGCTGGGGGAGAGGTGTCATAGTGTGACACAGCACAGCCATAGCGGTGTCACTCTCCTCCTCCTCTCTCTCCGCCCCCCCGCCTGTCCCTCTCTTCCCCCCACCCCCACCCGCCTGCCCCTCTCTCTCTCCCTCCCCCCCCACCCGCCTGTCCCTCTCTCTCTCCCTCCCCCCCCACCCGCCTGTCCCTCTCTCGCTCCCTCCCCCCTCCCGCCTGTCCCTCTATCCACCCCCCTCCCGCCTGTCCCTCTCTCTCTCCCTCCCCCCCCACCCGCCTGTCCCTCTCTCCCCCCCCCTCCCGCCTGTCCCTCTCTCCCTCCCCCCCCACCCGCCTGTCCCTCTCTCTCTCCCTCCCCCCCCACCCGCCTGTCCCTCTCTCGCTCCCTCCCCCCTCCCGCCTGTCCCTCTATCCACCCCCCTCCCGCCTGTCCCTCTCTCTCTCCCTCCCCCCCCACCCGCCTGTCCCTCTCTCCCCCCCCCTCCCGCCTGTCCCTCTCTCCCTCCCCCCCCACCCGCCTGTCCCTCTCTCTCTCCCTCCCCCCCCACCCGCCTGTCCCTCTCTCTCTCCCTCCCCCCCCACCTGCCTGTCCCTCTCTCGCTCCCTCCCCCCCCACCCGCCTGTCCCTCTCTCTCTCCCTCCCCCCCACCTGCCTGTCCCTCTCTCGCTCCCTCCCCCCCCACCCACCTGTCCCTCTCTCTCTCCCCCCCCCCCCGCACCCGCCTGTCCCTCTCCCCCCCCCCCACCAGCCTGTCCCTCTCTCCCCCCCCCCCACCAGCCTGTCCCTCTCTCTCTCCCCCCGCCTGTCCCTCTCTCCCTCCCCCCCCCCTCCTGTCCCTCTCTCCCCCACCTGTCCTCCTCTCTTCCCCCCCCCCGCCTGTCCCTCTCTCTCTCCCTCCCCACCCGCCCGTCCCTCTCTCCCTCCCCCCCCCCCACCCGCCTGTCCCTCTCTCTCTCTCTCTCCCTCCCCCCCCCCACCTGTCCTTCTCTCCCCCCCCCCCACCTGTCCTTCTCTCCCCCCCCCCCCCCGCCTGTCCCTCTCTCCCCCCGCCTGTCCCTCTCTCCCCCCGCCTGTCCCTCGGTCAGTGGTCCTTTACCTGCCGTCACTGTGTCTTTCTCTTTTGCCGCGATTTCGTCCACATCCACCTTCCTCCGGATTTCGAACCTCCGAGCGAAACCCTCCTTCGGTTTCCAGAGTGACTGCAGAATGAGGGGCTTCTCATTGTCACTCACAACCCGGAAACACTCTGTCCTCCATTGGTGGTCCTCATCTGATCGCCCAATCACATCGCACAATACATAGTCACTGCCAGAGCTCTTGTCCAGGGAATATCTAGAGAACATCGAACACAATCCATCTGATCAACACACCACTCGCGTTAGATACAGAGTAAAGCTCCTGCTACACTGTCCCATCAAACACTCCCAGAGCAGGTACAGGGGGTTAGATACAGAGTAAAGCTCCCTCTACACTGTCCCATCAAACACTCCCAGGGCAGGTACAGGGGGTTAGATACAGAGTAAAGCTCCCTCTACACTGCCCCATCAAACACTCCCAAGACTGGTACAGCATGGGGTTTGATACAGAGTAAAGCTCCCTCTGAGAATATCCCAATGAGAAGGAAGGACTGTAAGAAAAGGGATAACCATCCATGGCTAACTAAGGAAATAAGGGATGGTATTAAATTAAAAACAAGGGCATACAATGTGGCCAAGAGGTTCAGGAAACTTTTAAAAGCTAGCAAAGAACGACTAAAAAAATGAGAGGGGGATGATAGATTATGAAAGTAAACTAGCACAAAATATAAAAACAGATAGTAAGAGTTTTTACAGATTCATAAAAAGGAAAAGAGTGGCTAAAGTAAATGTTGGTCCCCTGGAGGATGAAACTGGGGAATTAATAATGGGGAACAGGGAAATGGCAGAGACGTTGAACAAATATTTTGTATTGGTCTTCACGGTAGAAGACACTAAAAACATCCCAATAGTGGATAATCAAGGGGCTATAGGGAGGGAGAACAATCACTATCACTAATGAAGTAGTACTCGGCAAAATAATGGGACTAAAGGCGGACAAGTCCCCTGGACCTGATGGCCTGCATCCTAGGGTCTTAAAAGAAGTGGCTGCAGAGATAGTGGATGCATTAGTTGTAATCTACCAAAACTCCCTGGATTCTGGGGAGGTCCCAGCAGATTGGAAAATCGCAAATTTAACGCCCCTATTTAAAAAAGGAGGCAGACAGAAAGCAGGAAACTATAGACCAGTTAGCCTAACATCTGTCGTTGGGAAAATGCTGGAGTCCATTATTGAGGAAACAGTAGCAGGACATTTGGAAAATCATAATACAATCAAGCAGAGTCAGCATGGCTTTATGAAAGGGAAATCATGTTTGACAAATTTGCTGGAGTTCTTTGAGGATGTAACAAGCAGGGTGGATAAGGGGGAACCAGTGGATGTGGTGTATTTAGATTTCCAGAAGGCATTCGATAAGGTGCCACATAAAAGGTTACTGCACAAGATAAAAATTCATGGGGTTATGGGTAATATATTAGCATGGATAGAGGATTGGCTAACTAACAGAAAACAGAGAGTCGGGATAAATGGGTCATTTTCCAGTTGGCAAACGATAACTAGTGGGGTGCCGCAGGGATCGGTGCTGGGGCCTCAACTATTTACAATCTATATTAATGACTTGGATGAAGGGACCGAGTGTAATGTAGCCAAGTTTGCTGATGATACAAAGATGGATGGGAAAGCAAATTGTGAGGAGGACACAAAAAATCTGCAAAGGGATATAGACAGGCTAAGTGATTGGGCAAAAATTTGGCAGATGGAGTATAATGTGGGAAAATGTGAGGTTATGCACTTTGGCAGAAAAAATAGAAAAGCAAATAATAATTTAAATGGAGAAAAATTACAAAGTGCTGCAGTACAGAGGGACCTGGGGGTCCTTGTGCATGAAACACAAAACGTTAGTATGTAGGTACAGCAAGTGATCAGGAAGGCAAATGGAATGTTGGCCTTTATTGCAAGGGGATAGAGTATAAAAGCAGAGAAGTCCTGCTACAACTGTACATGTTCATCATCATCATCACAGGCAGTCCCTCAAAATCGAGGAAGACTTGCTTCCACTCCAAACGTGAGTTCTTAGGTGACTGAACAGTCCAATACGGGAATTACAGTCTCTGTCACAGGTGGGACAGACAGTGGTTGAAGGAAAGAGAGGGTGGGACTGGTTTGCCGCACGCTCCTTCCGCTGCCTGCGCTTGTTTTCTGCATGCTCTCGGCGACGAGACTCAAGGTGCTCAGCGCCCTGTACATGTTATTGTTGAGGCCACACCTGGAGTACTGCGTACAGTTTTGGTCTCCGTATTTAAGGACGGATATACTTGCATTGAAAGCTGTTCAGAGAAGGTTCACTAGGTTGATTCCGGAGAAGAGGGGGTTGACTTATGAAGATAGATTGAGTAGGTTGGGCATATACACATTGGAGTTCAGAAGAATGAGAGGTGATCTTATCAAAACATATAAGATAATGAGGGAGCTCGACAAGGTGGATGCAGAGAGGATGTTTCAACTCATAGAGGAAACTAAAACTAGGGGGTATAGTCTCAGAATAAGGGGCCGCCCATTTAAAACTGAGATGAGGAGGAATTTCTTCTAGAAACATAGAAACATAAAATAGGTGCAGGAGTAGGCCATTCGGCCCTTCGAACCTGCACCGCCATTCAATGAGTTCATGGCTGAACATGCAACTTCAGTACCCCATTCCTGCTTTCGCGCCATACCCCTTGATCCCCCTAGTAGTAAGGACTACATCTAACTCATTTTTGAATATATTTAGTGAATTGGCCTCAACAACTTTCTGGGGTCGAGAATTCCACAGGTTCACCACTCTCTGGGTGAAGAAGTTTCTCCTCATCTTGGTCCTAAATGGCTTACCCCTTATCCTTAGACTGTGACCCCTGGTTCTGGACTTCCCCAACATTGGGAACATTCTTCCTGCATCTAATCTCTCTAAACCCGTCAGAATTTTAAATGTTTCTATGAGATCCCCTCTCATTCTTCTGAACTCCAGTGAATACAAGCCCAGTTGATCCAGTCTTTCTTGATATGTCAGTCCCGCCATCCCGGGAATCAGTCTGGTGAACCTTCGCTACACTCCCTCAATAGCAAGAATGTCCTTACTCAAGTTAGGAGACCAAAACTGTACACAATATTCCAGGTGTGGCCTCACCAAGGCCCTGTACAACTGTAGTAACACCTCCCTGCCCCTGTACTCCAATCCCCTCGCTATGAAGGCCAACATGCCATTTGCTTTCTTAACCGCCTGCTGTACCTGCATGCCAACCTTCAATGACTGATGTACCATGACACCCAGGTCTCGTTGTAGAGGGTTCTCTCAGAGGGTTGTAAATCTGTGGAATTCTCTGCCCCAGAGAGCTGTGGAGGCTGGGTCACTGAATATATTTAAGGTGGAGATAGACAGATTTTTGAGCGATAAGGGAATAAAGGGTTATGGGGAGCAGGCGGGGAAGTGGCGATGAGTCCATGATCAGATCAGCCATGTGCGTACTAAATGGCGGAGCAGGCTCGAGGGGCCGAATGGCCGACTCCTGTTCCTATTTCTTATGTTATGTTCGCTACACTTTCCCATCAATGTGCCTTTTCTGAACCCACTATGAACTCCGTGTAAGATTACGTGGCCTCGCTGAGAGTGAGTTTAGTGGCAGGAGCAGTCTTGCATCGTGTGGCAACAGCCAAGGACCCTGTGACTCGCCGAGCCCTGACAGAGGAGACCACCGACCCATCTCACTACGCCCCAAGTCCCAGAGTTCGGTCTTTATTTTTTTGCCGCAGTTTCCACCAAGCAGGGCTGAGCTGCGATCGGCAGGACCTCTGGTGTCTCCAGCCCTGTGAGAGTGTAATGAGCCGAGGGCAGTGAGGGCCGAGAGACTCGGTCAGCCTGCGCTCACAGAATGAAAGGAAGGGTGAGTTTACCGTGAGCACAGTGCTGGCCTGGTGGTGGCTGGGAGCAGGGCCTGTCTTTTACCATGCTGCATCAAGCGTGCTGAGGTCAGTGCTCCTCACCTCCAACCCCCCCCCCCCCCTGCAACTCGAACAGACTGAATATTCGCCACTGGGGTGAATCACATCCCCCCCGCCCCATGTCGCATCGAGATTTTGGCGGTCTCATAAAATGGACGATAGCCAATCAGCAGCTCTGCCTGATTCAAACATTCGGAGATGTTAAACGCAGGCCCCGTCTGCTCCCTCAGATGGACGTAAAAAGATTTCACCGACACTATTGGAAGAAGAGCAGGCGAGTTCTCTCTAGTGTCCTGGGGCCAATATATATCCCTTAACCAACACCACTAAAACAGATTATCCGGTCATTATCACATTGCTGTTTGTGGGAGCTTGCTGTGTGCGAATTAGCTTGCATGTTTCCCACAGTAACCACACTTCAAAAGCACTTCATTGGCTGTAAAGCACTTTGGGACATCCTGAGGTAGTGAAAGGCACTATAGAAATGCAAGTCTTTCAGGTGAATGGGGTGTGGCCGTTCCCTAGTGCCCGCCTTATCCTCCTGCCCCAGGCCCGTCTGCTGCTGACACACTGAGCGAGCCATGGAAAGGAACGGAAGTACCAACCTCTCCAGCGCCTCCTTCACCAGCTCCTGGGCGCTGGAGCAGGGTGTCGCCAGCACGCTCTTGTAGTTAGCGCCCGCACAGATCTCATCGCCGAAGATCTTGAGCACGCCGGGGGCCGTGACCTGTGTGGACAGCTCAGTGGGGTCGTCTGTGTCTCCTCCCTCCTCCTCGCTCGCCCGCTGGTCCTTGAAGCTGCGGCCGCGGAACACCGTGCCCAGGCCCCGGTTGTGCCGCTTGATCTTGCTCCGAGCCGGCTGCCGCACACCGAAAGCCTCGCCCGATTTGGCGGTGGTGTCCGACAAATTGGACCTGGGAAGAAAGAATGTCTGGGTTATCGCAGCCCCTCTCAGTTCCAGCAGCTGGATGGACCCTTGCTGAGGGACGGGGGATTGCTGAGGGACGGGCGATTGCTGAGGGACGGGGGAGTGCTGAGGGACGGGCGATTGCTGAGGGACGGGGGAGTGCTGAGGGACGGGGGATTGCTGAGGGACGGGGGAGTGCTGAGGGACGGGGGAGTGCTGAGGGACGGGCGATTGCTGAGGGACGGGCGATTGCTGAGGGACGGGCGATTGCTGAGGGACGGGGGAGTGCTGAGGGACGGGCGAGTGCTGAGGGACGGGGGAGTGCTGAGGGACGGGGGAGTGCTGAGGGACGGGGGAGTGCTGAGGGACGGGGGAGTGCTGAGGGACGGGGGAGTGCTGAGGGACGGGGGAGTGCTGAGGGACGGGGGAGTGCTGAGGGACGGGCGATTGCTGAGGGACGGGGGAGTGCTGAGGGACGGGGGAGTGCTGAGGGACGGGCGATTGCTGGGTCGCTGTCCAGTTAGCCGATCTCACCCGGGGGCGGTGGTACACGTGCAGCATCGGTGTAGGGAGGGGAGAGATAGGCGAGTGGGTGAGTGAGTGAGTGAGTGAGTGAGTGAGCGAGCGAAGCGATGACTGACCATCCCAGCCTGGGACTGGGCGCTGTCGCCCATTCGGTTGATAGACACGGAATGGCCGCTCTGTTAGCTTCTCTCCTCCCCGGCCCGGGCACAAACGACGTGCTCGCTGCCTGTTTGAAATGCCCCTCACCGCTCCATGAGTCGTGGATCTGTTTTGTGTAAATATCAGCCCACACTCACAGTCCTCGGCACTCCCTCAAATTGTTGTCGGACTCCCACATTCACCGTACTGACTGCACTTCAGACCCAGCAAAGCGCGAGAGTCAGCCTCCCGCCAGAGGCCGTTCGAGGAGAGAACGCCACGCCACCCCGTGCTCTCACTCACGTACGGACCTTCAGAAACAGACACCTATCCAGGAAAGGCCTGTAACCGACCCACTCACTATCCCAGCAGCCTGTGCAATGAGGCCCCCACACCCACACTCAGTCCTGCCGGGGAGGGGTGTGCCCATGCTGCCAGCTCACACCCACCCTGTGCCCACTGACACCGCGCCAACCTTCAACGTGAGCCCAGAGTGTCCTCAGCACAATCACAGCTCACACCGAGCCTGTCCTCGGCAATGCACAATCCACCCCACCCCCTCACACACACACACCCCCCCCACACACACACACCCCCACACACACACACCCCCCCCACACACACACACACCCCCACACACACACCCCCACACACACACACACCCCCCCCCCACCACACACACACACCCCCCCCACACACACCCCCCACATACACACACTCACACACACCGCCCCCCACACACACACACCGCCCCCCACACACACACACACACCGCCCCCCACACACACCCCCCCCCCCACACACACACACACACCCACACACACACACCCACACACACACACCCCCACACACACACCGCCCCCCACACACACACCCCCCCCACACACACACCCCCCCCCCACACACACACCCCCCCCACACACACACCCCCCCCACACACACACCCCCCCCACACACACACACACCCCCACACACACACACCCCCACACACACACACACACCGCCCCCCACACACACACACACCCCCCCCACACACACACACACACACCCACACACACACCCCCACACACACACCGCCCCCCACACACACACCCCCCCCACACACACACCCCCCCCACACACACACCCCCCCCACACACACACACCCCCCCCACACACACACACCCCCCCCACACACACACCCCCCACCCACACACACACCCCCCACACACACACACCCCCCCCACACACACACACACACACACTCACACACCCCCCCCACACACACCCCCCCCCCACACACACCCCCACACACACACACACACACTCACACACCCCCCCCACACACACACCCCCCCCACACACACACCCCCCCCCCCACACACACCCCCCCCCCACACACACCCCCACACACACACACCCCCACACACACACACCCCCACACACACACACACACACTCACACACCCCCCCCACACACACACCCCCCCCACACACACCCCCCCCCCCCACACACACCCACACACCGCCCCACACACACACTCACACACTGCCCCCCACACACACACTCACACCCCGCCCCCCACACACACTCACACCCCCCCACACACACTCACACCCCCCCACACACACTCACACTCCCCCACACACACTCACACCCCCCCCGCACACACACACACCCCCCCCACACACACACACACCCCCCCCACACACTCACACTCCCCCCCCCCCACACACTCACACCCCCCCCCCCACACACTCACACCCCCCCCCCCCACACACTCACACCCCCCCCCCCCACACACTCACACCCCCCCCCCCCCACACACTCACCCCCCCCCCCCACACACTCACACCCCCCCCCCCCCCACACACTCACATCCCCCCCCCCCCCACACACTCACACACACGGACCCCACACACACACAGGGCAGGGCATTTACCCAATGAGCCATTGATGAGCTGTCCAAGTTGTACTTTCAGTTCCAGGCAGCATAACGTTGAGTGGCGGGCGGGAGGCCAGTGACTCCGACACCCGGAACACAGTGTGCTGAGAGAGGCGAGTCAATCTGGATAGAAGTCTGTGTTTGAGCTGACCCACACTCTTGTGAAGTCTGACTCCCACCTCATACTAAAGACGTCAGGACATCATTTACACGACCCTCCTGCGCTGCTGTTTGTTTAAAAACTAGCCAACGTTCATATCCTAAAGTGCTAAGTGCCAGGGTCAGCAATCGTTGGCCTCACACCCGCACATCTTTACGTCATCCCAGCTCCTTCAGTGATTATCCTGAAACTTAGTATCCGCCCTAATCTTGGAGCAGAGAAGGTTGAGAGGAGATTTGATCGAGGGGTTCAAAATCATGAGGGGTCTGGACAGAGTAGATCGAGAGAAATTGTTCCCATTGGTGGAAGGGTCGGGAACCAGAGGACACAGATTTAAGGTGATTGGCAGAACCAAAGGCAACATGCAGAAAACTTTTTTCCGCAGCGAGTGGTTAGGATCTGGAATGCACGGCCTGAGAGGGAGGTGGAGGCAGACTCAATTGCAGCTTTCAAAAGGGAGTTGGATAAATAGGAAAACAAGTTGCGGGGCTATGGAGAAAGGGCGGAGAGTCGGCACCAGCTCATTGGGCCGAATGAGTTCCTTTGTGTTGTAACCATTCTGTGATTCTGTTATCCTCCCTTCACCAGACCTTCAAACATTAGTCACCCTAACATTGTTCGAATATAGATCCACGGTGTTCAGACAGAGAGAATGAGAGTGAGAGAGAGAGAGAGAGAGAGAAAGCGACAGAGAG
>NW_027253680.1:0-13374 GCF_044704955.1 Pristiophorus japonicus
TGTGAGTGTGAATGTGTGAGTGTGAGTGTGAGTGTGAATGTGTGAGTGTGAGTGTGTGTGAGTGTGAATGTGAGTGTGAATGTGTGAGTGTGAGTGTGTGTGAGTGTGAATGTGTGAGTGTGAGTGTGTGTGAGTGTGAATGTGTGTGAGTGTGAATGTGTGAGTGTGAGTGTGAGTGTGAGTGTGTGTGAGTGTGAATGTGTGAGTGTGAGTGTGTGTGAGTGTGAATGTGTGAGTGTGAGTGTGAATGTGTGAGTGTGAATGTGTGAGTGTGAGTGTGAGTGTGTGAGTGTGAGTGTGTGTGAGTGTGAATGTGTGAGTGTGAGTGTGTGTGAGTGTGAATGTGTGAGTGTGAATGTGTGAGTGTGAGTGTGAGTGTGAGTGTGAGTGTGAATGTGTGAGTGTGAGTGTGAGTGTGTGTGAATGTGTGAGTGTGAATGTGTGAGTGTGAATGTGTGAGTGTGAGTGTGAGTGTGTGTGAGTGTGAGTGTGTGTGAGTGTGAATGTGTGAGTGTGAATGTGTGAGTGTGAATGTGTGAGTGTGAGTGTGAGTGTGAGTGTGTGTGAGTGTGAATGTGTGAGTGTGAATGTGTGAGTGTGAGTGTGAGTGAGTGTGAATGTGTGAGTGTGAATGTGTGAGTGTGAATGTGTGAGTGTGTGTGAGTGTGAGTGTGATGTGTGAGTGGGTGTTGTGAATGTGAGTGTGAGTGTGAGTGTGTGTGAGTGTGAATGTGTGAGTGTGAATGTGTGAGTGTGAGTGTGTGTGAGTGTGAATGTGTGTGTGTGAGTGTGATGTGTGAGTGTGAATGTGTGAGTGTGAATGTGTGAGTGTGAATGTGTGAGTGTGTGTGAGTGTGAGTGTGAATGTGTGAGTGTGAATGTGTGAGTGTGAGTGTGAGTGTGTGTGAGTGTGAATGTGTGAGTGTGAGTGTATGTGTGTGAGTGTGGGGGTGTGAGTGTGAATGTGTAGTGTGAATGTGTGAGTGTGAGTGTGAGTGTGAGTGTGTGTGAGTGTGAATGTGTGAGTGTGAGTGTGTGTGAGTGTGAATGTGTGTGTGTGAGTGTGAATGTGTGAGTGTGAATGTGTGAGTGTGAATGTGTGAGTGTGAATGTGTGAGTGTGAATGTGTGAGTGTGAATGTGTGAGTGTGAGTGTGAATGTGTGAGTGTGAATGTGTGAGTGTGAGTGTGAGTGTGTGTGAGTGTGAATGTGTGAGTGTGAATGTGTGTGAGTGTGAATGTGTGTGAATGTGTGAGTGTGTGAGTGTGTGTGAGTGTGAATGTGTGAGTGTGAGTGTGTGTGAGTGTGAATGTGTGAGTGTGAGTGTGTGTGAGTGTGAATGTGTGAGTGTGAATGTGTGAGTGTGAGTGTGAGTGTGAGTGTGAGTGTGAGTGTGAATGTGTGAGTGTGAGTGTGAGTGTGTGTGAATGTGTGAGTGTGAATGTGTGAGTGTGAATGTGTGAGTGTGAGTGTGAGTGTGTGTGAGTGTGAGTGTGTGTGTGAATGTGTGAGTGTGAATGTGTGAGTGTGAATGTGTGAGTGTGAGTGTGTGTGAGTGTGAATGTGTGAGTGTGAGTGTGTGTGAGTGTGAATGTGTGAGTGTGAATGTGTGAGTGTGAATGTGTGAGTGTGAGTGTGAGTGTGAGTGTGAGTGTGAATGTGTGAGTGTGAGTGTGAGTGTGTGTGAATGTGAATGTGTGAGTGTGAATGTGTGAGTGTGAGTGTGAGTGTGTGTGAGTGTGAATGTGTGAGTGTGAGTGTGAGTGTGTGTGAGTGTGAATGTGTGAGTGTGAGTGTGTGTGAGTGTGAATGTGCGAGTGTCAGTGTGTGTGAGTGTGAATGTGTGAGTGTGAGTGTGAATGTGTGAGCGTGAATGTGTGTGTGAGTGTGAGTGTGTGTGAGTATGAATGTGTGAGTGTGAGTGTGACTGTGTGTGTGAGTGTGAATGTGTGAGTGTGAATGTGTGAGTGTGAGTGTGAGTGTGTGTGAGTGTGAATGTGTGAGTGTGAGTGTGAGTGTGAGTGTGTGTGAGTGTGAATGTGTGAGTGTGAGTGTGTGTGAGTGTGAATGTGTGAGTGTGAGTGTGTGTGAGTGTGAATGTGTGAGTGTGAGTGTGTGTGAGTGTGAATGTGTGTGTGTGAGTGTGAATGTGTGAGTGTGAATGTGTGAGTGTGAATGTGTGAGTGTGAATGTGTGAGTGTGAGTGTGAGTGTGAGTGTGAATGTGTGAGTGTGAATGTGTGAGTGTGAGTGTGTGTGAGTGTGCGTGAGTGTGAATGTGTGAGTGTGAATGTGTGAGCGTGAATGTGTGAGTGTGAGTGTGAGTGGGTGTGAGTGTGTGTGAGTGTGAATGTTTGAGTGTGAGTGTGTGTGAGTGTGAATGTGCGAGTGTGAATGTGTGAGTGTGAGTGTGAGTGTGAGTGTGAGTGTGAATGTGTGAGTGTGAGTGTGCGTGAGTGTGAATGTGTGAGTGTGAGTGTGAATGTGTGAGTGTGAGTGTGAGTTTGTGTGAGTGTGAGTGTGTGTGAGTGTGAATGTGAGTGTGAGTGTGTGTGAGTGTGAATGTGTGAGTGTGAGTGTGACTGTGTGTGAGCGTGTGTGAGTGTGAATGTGTTAGTGTGAATGTGTGAGTGTGAGTGTGAGTGTGAATGTGTGAGTGTGAGTGTGAATGTGTGAGTGTGAATGTGTGAGTGTGAATGTGTGAGTGTGAATGTGTGAGTGTGAGTGTGAGTGTGAGTGTGAATGTGTGAGTGTGAATGTGTGAGTGTGAGTGTGTGTGAGTGTGCGTGAGTGTGAATGTGTGAGTGTGAATGTGTGAGCGTGAATGTGTGAGTGTGAGTGTGAGTGGGTGTGAGTGTGTGTGAGTGTGAAAGTTTGAGTGTGAGTGTGTGTGAGTGTGAATGTGTGAGTGTGAATGTGTGAGTGTGAGTGTGAGTGTGAGTGTGAGTGTGAGTGAGTGTGAATGTGTGAGTGTGAATGTGTGAGTGTGAATGTGTGAGTGTGAGTGTGTGTGAGTGTGTGTGAGTGTGAGTGTGTGTGAGTGTGAATGTGTGAGTGTGAGTGTGTGTGAGTGTGAATGTGTGTGAGTGTGAATGTGTGAGTGTGAGTGTGAGTGTGAATGTGTGAGTGTGAGTGTGTGTGAGTGTGAATGTGTGAGTGTGAGTGTGTGTGAGTGTGAATGTGTGTGAGTGTGAATGTGTGAGTGTGAGTGTGAGTGTGAGTGTGTGTGAGTGTGAATGTGTGAGTGTGAGTGTGCGTGAGTGTGAATGTGTGAGTGTGAGTGTGAATGTGTGAGTGTGAATGTGTGAGTGTGAGTGTGAGTGTGTGTGAGTGTGAATGTGTGAGTGTGAGTGTGTGTGAGTGTGAATGTGTGAGTGTGAGTGTGTGTGAGTGTGAATGTGTGAGTGTGAGTGTGAGTGTGAGTGTGAGTGTGAATGTGTGAGTGTGAGTGTGAGTGTGTGTGAATGTGAGAGTGTGAATGTGTGAGTGTGAATGTGTGAGTGTGAGTGTGAGTGTGTGTGAGTGTGAGTGTGTGTGAGTGTGAATGTGTGAGTGTGAATGTGTGAGTGTGAATGTGTGAGTGTGAGTGTGAGTGTGAGTGTGTGTGAGTGTGAATGTGTGAGTGTGAATGTGTGAGTGTGAGTGTGTGTGAGTGTGAATGTGTGAGTGTGAATGTGTGAGTGTGAATGTGTGAGTGTGTGTGAGTGTGAGTGTGAATGTGTGAGCGTGAATCTGTGAGTGTGAGTGTGAGTGTGTGTGAGTGTGAATGTGTGAGTGTGAATGTGTGAGTGTGAGTGTGTGTGAGTGTGAATGTGTGAGTGTGAGTGTGAATGTGTGAGTGTGAATGTGTGAGTGTGAATGTGTGAGTGTGAATGTGTGAGTGTGTGTGAGTGTGAGTGTGAATGTGTGAGCGTGAATGTGTGAGTGTGAGTGTGAGTGTGTGTGAGTGTGAATGTGTGAGTGTGAGTGTAACTGTGTGTGAGCGTGTGTGAGTGTGAATGTGTTAGTGTGAATGTGTGAGTGTGAGTGTGAGTGTGAGTGTGTGTGAGTGTGAATGTGTGAGTGTGAGTGTGTGTGAGTGTGAATGTGTGTGTGTGAGTGTGAATGTGTGAGTGTGAATGTGTCAGTCTGAATGTGTGAGTTTGAATGTGTGAGTGTGAGTGTGAGTGTGAATGTGTGAGTGTGAATGTGTGAGTGTGAGTGTGAATGTGTGAGTGTGAATGTGTGAGTGTGAGTGTGAGTGTGTGTGAGTGTGAATGTGTGTGAGTGTGAATGTGTGTGAGTGTGAATGTGTGTGAATGTGTGAGTGTGTGAGTGTGTGTGGGTGTGTGTGAGTGTGAATGTGTGAGTGTGAGTGTGTGTGAGTGTGAATGTGTGCGTGTGAGTGTGTGTGAGTGTGAATGTGTGAGTGTGAATGTGTGAGTGTGAGTGTGAGTGTGAGTGTGAGTGTGAATGTGTGAGTGTGAGTGTGAGTGTGTGTGAATGTGAGAGTGTGAATGTGTGAGTGTGAATGTGTGAGTGTGAGTGTGAGTGTGTGTGAGTGTGAGTGTGTGTGAGTGTGAATGTGTGAGTGTGAATGTGTGAGTGTGAATATGTGAGTGTGAGTGTGTGTGAGTGTGAATGTGTGAGTGTGAGTGTGTGTGAGTGTGAATGTGTGAGTGTGAATGTGTGAGTGTGAATGTGTGAGTGTGAGTGTGAGTGTGAGTGTGAGTGTGAATGTGTGAGTGTGAGTGTGAATGTGTGTGAATGTGAATGTGTGAGTGTGAATGTGTGAGTGTGAGTGTGAGTGTGAGTGTGTGTGATGTGTGAGTGTGAGTGTGAGTGTGAGTGTGTGTGAGTGTGAATGTGCGAGTGTGAGTGTGTGTGAGTGTGAATGTGTGAGTGTGAGTGTGAATGTGTGAGCGTGAATGTGTGAGTGTGAGTGTGAGTGTGTGTGAGTATGAATGTGTGAGTGTGAGTGTGACTGTGTGTGAGTGTGTGTGAGTGTGAACGTGTGAGTGTGAATGTGTGAGTGTGAGTGTGAGTGTGTGTGAGTGTGAATGTGTGAGTGTGAGTGTGAGTGTGAGTGTGTGTGAGTGTGAATGTGTGAGTGTGAGTGTGTGTGAGTGTGAATGTGTGAGTGTGAGTGTGTGTGAGTGTGAATGTGTGAGTGTGAGTGTGTGTGAGTGTGAATGTGTGTGTGTGAGTGTGAATGTGTGAGTGTGAATGTGTGAGTGTGAATGTGTGAGTGTGAATGTGTGAGTGTGAGTGTGAGTGTGAGTGTGAATGTGTGAGTGTGAATGTGTGAGTGTGAGTGTGTGTGAGTGTGCGTGAGTGTGAATTTGTGAGTGTGAATGTGTGAGCGTGAATGTGTGAGTGTGAGTGTGAGTGGGTGTGAGTGTGTGTGAGTGTGAATGTTTGAGTGTGAGTGTGTGTGAGTGTGAATGTGCGAGTGTGAATGTGTGAGTGTGAGTGTGAGTGTGAGTGTGAATGTGTGAGTGTGAGTGTGCGTGAGTGTGAATGTGTGAGTGTGAGTGTGAATGTGTGAGTGTGAGTGTGAGTTTGTGTGAGTGTGAGTGTGTGTGAGTGTGAATGTGAGTGTGAGTGTGTGTGAGTGTGAATGTGTGAGTGTGAGTGTGTGTGAGTGTGAATGTGTGAGTGTGAATGTGTGAGTGTGAATGTGTGAGTGTGAGTGTGAGTGTGAGTGTGAGTGTGAGTGTGAATGTGTGAGTGTGAGTGTGAGTGTGTGTGAATGTGAGAGTGTGAATGTGTGAGTGTGAATGTGTGAGTGTGAGTGTGAGTGTGTGTGAGTGTGAGTGTGTGTGAGTGTGAATGTGTGAGCGTGAATGTGTGAGTGTGAGTGTGAGTGTGTGTGAGTGTGAATGTGTGAGTGTGAGTGTGACTGTGTGTGAGCGTGTGTGAGTGTGAATGTGTTAGTGTGAATGTGTGAGTGTGAGTGTGAGTGTGTGTGCGTGTGAATGTGTGAGTGTGAGTGTGAGTGTGAGTGTGTGTGAGTGTGAATGTGTGAGTGTGAGTGTGTGTGAGTGTGAATGTGTGAGTGTGAGTGTGTGTGAGTGTGAATGTGTGAGTGTGAGTGTGAATGTGTGAGCGTGAATGTGTGAGTGTGAGTGTGAGTGTGTGTGAGTGTGAATGTGTGAGTGTGAGTGTGTGTGAGTGTGAATGTGTGAGTGTGAATGTGTGAGTGTGAGTGTGAGTGTGAGTGTGAGTGTGAGTGTGAGTGTGAGTGAGTGTGAATGTGTGAGTGTGAATGTGTGAGTGTGAATGTGTGAGTGTGAGTGTGAGTGTGAGTTTGTGTGAGTGTGAGTGTGTGTGAGTGTGTGTGAGTGTGAGTGTGTGTGAGTGTGAATGTGTGAGTGTGAGTGTGTGTGAGTGTGAATGTGTGTGAGTGTGAATGTGTGAGTGTGAGTGTGAGTGTGTGTGAGTGTGAATGTGTGAGTGTGAGTGTGCGTGAGTGTGAATGTGTGAGTGTGAGTGTGAATGTGTGAGTGTGAATGTGTGAGTGTGAGTGTGAGTGTGTGTGAGTGTGAATGTGTGAGTGTGAGTGTGTGTGAGTGTGAATGTGTGAGTGTGAGTGTGTGTGAGTGTGAATGTGTGAGTGTGAATGTGTGAGTGTGAGTGTGAGTGTGAGTGTGAATGTGTGAGTGTGAGTGTGAGTGTGTGTGAATGTGAGAGTGTGAATGTGTGAGTGTGAATGTGTGAGTGTGAGTGTGAGTGTGTGTGAGTGTGAGTGTGTGTGAGTGTGAATGTGTGAGTGTGAATGTGTGAGTGTGAATGTGTGAGTGTGAGTGTGAGTGTGAGTGTGTGTGAGAGTGAATGTGTGAGTGTGAATGTGTGAGTGTGAGTGTGTGTGAGTGTGAATGTGTGAGTGTGAATGTGTGAGTGTGAATGTGTGAGTGTGTGTGAGTGTGAGTGTGAATGTGTGAGCGTGAATGTGTGAGTGTGAGTGTGAGTGTGTGTGAGTGTGAATGTGTGAGTGTGAGTGTGACTGTGTGTGAGCGTGTGTGAGTGTGAATGTGTTAGTGTGAATGTGTGAGTGTGAGTGTGAGTGTGAGTGTGTGTGAGTGTGAATGTGTGAGTGTGAGTGTGTGTGAGTGTGAATGTGTGTGTGTGAGTGTGAATGTGTGAGTGTGAATGTGTGAGTGTGAATGTGTGAGTGTGAATGTGTGAGTGTGAGTGTGAGTGTGAGTGTGAATGTGTGAGTGTGAATGTGTGAGTGTGAGTGTGTGTGAGTGTGCGTGAGTGTGAATGTGTGAGTGTGAATGTGTGAGCGTGAATGTGTGAGTGTGAGTGGGTGTGAGTGTGTGTGAGTGTGAGTGTGAATGTTTGAGTGTGAGTGTGTGTGAGTGTGAATGTGTGAGTGTGAATGTGTGAGTGTGAGTGTGAGTGTGAGTGTGAGTGAGTGTGAATGTGTGAGTGTGAATGTGTGAGTGTGAATGTGTGAGTGTGAGTGTGTGTGAGTGTGTGTGCGTGTGAGTGTGTGTGAGTGTGAATGTGTGAGTGTGAGTGTGTGTGAGTGTGAATTTGTGAGTGTGAGTGTGTGTGAGTGTGAATGTGTGTGAGTGTGAATGTGTGAGTGTGAGTGTGAGTGTGAGTGTGTGTGAGTGTGCATGTGTGAGTGTGAGTGTGCGTGAGTGTGAATGTGTGAGTGTGAGTGTGAATGTGTGAGTGTGAATGTGTGAGTGTGAGTGTGAGTGTGTGTGAGTGTGAATGTGTGAGTGTGAGTGTGTGTGAGTGTGAATGTGTGAGTGTGAGTGTGTGTGAGTGTGAATGTGTGAGTGTGAATGTGTGAGTGTGAATGTGTGAGTTTGAGTGTGAGTGTGAGTGTGAGTGTGAATGTGTGAGTGTGAGTGTGTGTGAATGTGAGAGTGTGAATGTGTGAGTGTGAATGTGTGAGTGTGAGTGTGAGTGTGTGTGAGTGTGAATGTGTGAGGTGAGTGTGTGTGAGTGTGAATGTGTGAGTGTGAGTGTGTGTGAGTGTGAATGTGTGAGTGTGAATGTGTGAGTGTGAGTGTGAGTGTGTGTGAGTGTGAATGTGTGAGTGATGTGAGTGTGAGTGTGTGAGTGTGAGTGTGTGAGTGTGAATGTGTGAGTGTGAATGTGTGAGTGTGAATGTGTGAGTGTGAGTGTGATGTGTGAGTGTGGGTGGTGTGAGTGTGTGTGAGTGTGAATGTGTGAGTGTGAATGTGTGAGTGTGAATGTGTGAGTGAGGTGTGTGTGAATGTGAGAGTGTGGAATGTGTGAGTGTGATGTGTGAGTGTGAGTGTGAATGTGTGAGTGTGAGTGTGAGTGTGTGTGAATGTGAGAGTGTGAATGTGTGAGTGTGAATGTGTGAGTGTGAGTGTGAGTGTGTGTGAGTGTGAGTGTGTGTGAGTGTGAATGTGTGAGTGTGAATGTGTGAGTGTGAATGTGTGAGTGTGAGTGTGTGTGAGTGTGAATGTGTGAGTGTGAGTGTGTGTGAGTGTGAATGTGTGAGTGTGAAAGTGTGAGTGTGAGTGTGTGTGAGTGTGAATGTGTGAGTGTGAGTGTGTGTGAGTGTGAATGTGTGAGTGTGAGTGTGAATGTGTGAGTGTGAATGTGTGAGTGTTAATGTGTGAGTGTGAGTGAGTGTGAATGTGTGAGTGTGAATGTGTGAGTGTGAATGTGTGAGTGTGAATGTGTGAGTGTGCGTGTGAGTGTGAGTGTGAATGTGTGAGTGTGAATGTGTGAGTGTGAATGTGTGAGTGTGAGTGTGTGTGAGTGTGAATGTGTGAGTGTGCGTGTGAGTGTGAGTGTGAATGTGTGAGTGTGAATGTGTGAGTGTGAATGTGTGAGTGTGAGTGTGTGTGAGTGTGCGTGAGTGTGAATGTGTGAGTGTGAATGTGTGAGTGTGAATGTGTGAGTGTGAGGTGTGAGTGGGTGTGAGTGTGTGTGAGTGTGAATGTGTGAGTGTGAGTGTGTGTGAGTGTGAATGTGTGAGTTGAATGTGTGAGTGTGAGTGTGAGTGTGAGTGTGAGTGTGAGTGAGTGTGAATGTGTGAGTGTGAATGTGTGAGTGTGAATGTGTGAGTGTGAGTGTGTGTGAGTGTGTGTGAGTGTGAGTGTGTGTGAGTGTGAATGTGTGAGTGTGAGTGTGTGTGAGTGTGAATGTGTGAGTGTGAATGTGTGAGTGTGAATGTGTGAGTGTGAGTGTGAGTGTGAGTGTGAGTGTGAGTATGAATGTGTGAGTGTGAGTGTGAGTGTGTGTGAATGTGAGAGTGTGAATGTGTGATTGTGAATGTGTGAGTGTGAGTGTGAGTGTGTGCGAGTGTGAGTGTGTGTGAGTGTGAATGTGTGAGTGTGAATGTGTGAGTGTGAATGTGTGAGTGTGAGTGTGTGTGAGTGTGAATGTGTGACTGTGAGTGTGTGTGAGTGTGAATGTGTGAGTGTGAGTGTGAATGTGTGAGTGTGAATGTGTGAGTGTGAATGTGTGAGTGTGCGTGAGTGTGAATGTGTGAGTGTGAATGTGCGAGTGTGAATGTGTGAGTGTGAGTGTGTGTGAGTGTGAATGTGTGAGTGTGAGTGTGAGTGTGAGTGTGAGTGTGAATGTGTGAGTGTGAATGTGTGAGTGTGAGTGTGTGTGAGTGTGCGTGAGTGTGAATGTGTGAGTGTGAATGTGTGAGCGTGAATGTGTGAGTGTGAGTGTGAGTGGGTGTGAGTGTGTGTGACTGTGAATGTTTGAGTGTGAGTGTGTGTGAGTGTGAATGTGTGAGTGTGAATGTGTGAGTGTGAGTGTGAGTGTGAGTGTGAGTGTGAGTGAGTGTGAATGTGTGAGTGTGAATGTGTGAGTGTGAATGTGTGAGTGTGAGTGTGTGTGAGTGTGTGTGAGTGTGAGTGTGTGTGAGTGTGAATGTGTGAGTGTGAGTGTGTGTGAGTGTGAATGTGTGAGTGTGAGTGTGTGTGAGTGTGAATGTGTGAGTGTGAATGTGTGAGTGTGAATGTGTGAGTGTGAGTGTGAGTGTGAGTGTGAGTGTGAATGTGTGAGTGTGAATGTGTGAGTGTGAATGTGTGAGTGTGAGTGTGAGTGTGTGTGAGTGTGAGTGTGTGTGAGTGTGAATGTGTGAGTGTGAATGTGTGAGTGTGAATGTGTGAGTGTGAGTGTGTGTGAGTGTGAATGTGTGAGTGTGAGTGTGAGTGTGTGTGAATATATGAGTGTGAATGTGTGAGTGTGAATGTGTGAGTGTGAGTGTGAGTGTGTGTGAGTGTGAGTGTGTGTGAGTATGAATGTGTGAGTGTGAATGTTTGAGTGTGAATGTGTGAGTGTGAGTGTGTGTGAGTGTGAATGTGTGAGTGTGAGTGTGTGTGAGTGTGAATGTGTGAGTGTGAAAGTGTGAGTGTGAGTGTGTGTGAGTGTGAATGTGTGAGTGTGAGTTTGTGTGAGTGTGAATGTGTGAGTGTGAGTGTGAATGTGTGAGTGTGAATGTGTGAGAGTGAATGTGTGAGTGTGCGTGAGTGTGAATGTGTGAGTGTGAATGTGCGAGTGTGAATGTGTGAGTGTGAGTGTGTGTGAGTGTGAATGTGTGAGTGTGAGTGTGTGTGAGTGTGAATGTGTGAGTGTGAAAGTGTGAGTGTGAAAGTGTGAGTGTGAGTGTGTGTGAGTGTGAATGTGTGAGTGTGAGTGTGTGTGAGTGTGAATGTGTGAGTGTGAGTGTGAATGTGTGAGTGTGAATGTGTGAGTGTGCGTGAGTGTGAATGTGTGAGTGTGAGTGTGTGTGAGTGTGAATGTGTGAGTGTGAGTGTGAATGTGTGAGTGTGAATGTGTGAGTGTGAATGTGTGAGTGTGAGTGTGAGTGTGAGTGTGTGTGAGTGTGAGTGGGTGTGAGTGTGTGTGTGAGTGTGAATGTTTGAGTGTGAGTGTGTGTGAGTGTGAATGTGTGAGTGTGAGTGTGAGTGTGTGTGAATGTGAGAGTGTGAATGTGTGAGTGTGAATGTGTGAGTGTGAGTGTGAGTGTGTGTGAGTGTGAGTGTGTGTGAGTGCGAATGTGTGAGTGTGAATGTGTGAGTGTGAATGTGTGAGTGTGAGTGTGTGTGAGTGTGAATGTGTGAGTGTGAAAGTGTGAGTGTGAGTGTGTGTGAGTGTGAGTGTGTGTGAGTGTGAATGTGTGAGTGTGTGTGAGTGTGAATGTGTGAGTGTGAGTGTGAATGTGTGAGTGTGAATGTGTGAGTGTGAATCTGTGAGTGTGCGTGAGTGTGAATGTGTGAGTGTGAATGTGTGAGTGAGAGTGTGAATGTGTGAGTGTGAATGTGTGAGTGTGAATGTGTGAGTGTGAGTGTGAGTGTGTGTGAGTGTGAGTGGGTGTGAGTGTGTGTGAGTGTGAATGTTTGAGTGTGAGTGTGTGTGATTGTGAATGTGTGAGTGTGAATGTGTGAGTGTGAGTGTGAGTGTGAGTGTGAGTGTGAGTGTGAGTGAGTGTGAATGTGTGAGTGTGAATGTGTGAGTGTGAGTGTGAATGTGTGAGTGTGAATGTGTGAGTGTGAGTGTGAGTGTGTGTGAGTGTGAATGTGTGAGTGTGAGTGTGACTGTGTGTGAGTGTGTGTGAGTGTGAATGTGTGAGTGTGAATGTGTGAGCGTGAGTGTGAGTGTGTGTGAGTGTGAATGTGTGAGTGTGAATGTTTGAGTGTGAGTGTGTGTGAGTGTGAATGTGTGAGTGTGAGTGTGTGTGAGTGTGAATGTGTGAGTGTGAGTGTGTGTGAGTGTGAATGTGTGTGTGTGAGTGTGAATGTGTGAGTGTGAATGTGTGAGTGTGAATGTGTGAGTGTGAGTGTGAGTGTGAGTGTGAATGTGTGAGTGTGAGTGTGAGTGTGTGTGAACGTGAGAGTGTGAATGTGTGAGTGTGAATGTGTGAGTGTGAGCGTGAGTGTGTGTGAGTGTGAGTGTGTGTGAGTGTGAATGTGTGAGTGTGAATGTGTGAGTGTGAATGTGTGAGTGTGAGTGTGTGTGAGTGTGAATGTGTGAGTGTGAGTGTGTGTGAGTGTGAATGTGTGAGTGTGTGTGTGAGTGTGAGTGTGTGAGTGTGAATGTGTGAGTGTGAGTGTGAATGTGTGAGTGTGAGTGTGAATGTGTGAGTGTGAATGTGTGAGTGTGAATGTGTGAGTGTGCGTGAGTGTGAATGTGTGAGTGTGAATGTGCGAGTGTGAATGTGTGAGTGTGAGTGTGTGTGAGTGTGTGAGTGTGAGTGTGAGTGTGAATGTGTGAGTGTGAATGTGTGAGTGTGAGTGGTGTGTGAGTGTGTGTGAGTGTGAATGTGTGAGTGTGAATGTGTGAGCGTGAATGTGTGAGTGTGAGTGTGAGTGGGTGTGAGTGTGTGTGAGTGTGAATGTTTGAGTGTGAGTGTGTGTGAGTGTGAATGTGTGAGTGTGAATGTGTGAGTGTGAGTGAGTGTGAGTGTGAGTGTGAGTGAGTGTGAATGTGTGAGTGTGAATGTGTGAGTGTGAATGTGTGAGTGTGAGTGTGTGTGAGTGGGTGTGAGTGTGAGTGTGTGTGAGTGTGAATGTGTGAGTGTGAGTGTGTGTGAGTGTGAATGTGTGAGTGTGTGAGTGTGAATGTGTGAGTGTGAATGTGTGAGTGTGAATGTGTGAGTGTGAGTGTGAGTGTGAGTGTGAATGTGTGAGTGTGAATGTGTGAGTGTGAATGTGTGAGTGTGAGTGTGTGTGAGTGTGTGTGAGTGTGAGTGTGTGTGAGTGTGAATGTGTGAGTGTGAATGTGTGAGTGTGAGTGAGTGTGAGTGTGAGTGTGAGTGAGTGTGAATGTGTGAGTGTGAATGTGTGAGTGTGAATGTGTGAGTGTGAGTGTGTGTGAGTGTGTGTGAGTGTGTGTGAGTGTGAATGTGTGAGTGTGAGTGTGTGTGAGTGTGAATGTGTGAGTGTGTTAATGTGTGAGCGTGAATGTGTGAGTGTGAGTGTGAGTGTGTGTGAGTGTGTGTGAGTGTGAATGTGTGTGAGTGTGAGTGGTGTGTGAGTGTGAATGTGTGAGTGTGAATGTGTGAGTGTGAGTGTGTGTGAGTGTGAGTGTGTGAGTGTGAATGTGTGAGTGTGAATGTGTGAGTGTGATGTGAGTGTGAGTGTGTGTGAGTGTGAGGTGTGAGTGTGGGAGTGTGAATGTGTGAGTGTGAGTGTGTGTGAGTGTGAATGTGTGAGTGTGAGTGTGTGTGAGTGTGAATGTGTGAGTGTGAATGTGTGAGTGTGAATGTGTGAGTGTGAGTGTGTGTGAGTGTGAGTGTGTGGTGAGTGTGATGTGTGAGTGTGTATGTGTGAGTGTGATGTGTGAGTGTGAGTGTGAGTGTGTGTGAGTGTGAGTGAGTGTGAATGTGTGAGGTGTGGATGTGTGAGTGTGATGTGTGAGTGTGAGTGTGAGTGTGTGT
>NW_027253681.1:0-10000 GCF_044704955.1 Pristiophorus japonicus
TCTCTCTCTCCCCCTCTCTCTCCTCTCTCTCTCCCCCCCTCTCTCTCCCCCCCTCTCTCTCACTAACCCTCTCTCTCCCCTCTCTCTCTCTCTCCCCTCTCTCTCCCCTCTCTCTCTCCCCTCTCTCTCCCCCCCTCTCTCTCACTAACCCTCTCTCTCCCCTCTCTCTCCCCTCTCTCTCTCCCCCCTCTCTCTCTCCCCCCTCTCTCTCTCCCCCCTCTCTCTCACTAACCCTCTCTCTCTCCCTCTCTCTCCCCTCTCTCTCTCCCCTCTCTCTCCCCCCCTCTCTCTCACTAACCCTCTCTCTCTCTCTCTCCCCTCTCTCCCCTCTCTCTCCCTCTCCTCTCTCTCTCCCCCCCTCTCTCTCACTAACCCACTCTCTCTCTCTCTCCCCTCTCTCTCCTCTCTCTCTCCCCCCCTCTCTCTCCCCCCTCTCTCTCTCCCCCCCTCTCTCTCACTAACCCTCTCTCTCTCCCCTCTCTCTCCCCTCTCTCTCTCCCCCCCTCTCTCTCACTAACCCTCTCTCTCTCTCTCTCTCTCTCTCCCCTCTCTCCCCTCTCTCTCTCCCTCTCTCTCTCCCCCCCTCTCTCTCTCCCCCCTCTCTCTCACTAACCCTCTCTCTCTCTCTCTGTCCGTAGAGTGACCCCGAGCTGATCCAGTGGATGAAGCAGTTACGGAGACCCCACCTCGAACCCCAGGCACAGGGCAGAGGTCACGTGCCCAAAGTCAACTTCAGCCAGCAGAACGGGGCCCAGAAGGTCAAGCCCACCCCCTGAGGGACCTCCAACCCCTGCCTGACCTCCCCTTGAACCCCATCGACCTCGGTCCACTCCCCAGGGACACCTCCACCGCCCTGTGAACCCCCTCGAAATCCCCTCAATACCTCCGTCACCCTTGACCCATGCCCCTCGATCTCACCCCTCCCCCACACCTCCCAGAGGAACATTATTCATTCAGAATCAAATAAATCAGGTCCTGGATTCCAGGGTCTTGTTTCGAGAACGTTCAAGTCCTTCATTTCAGCAAAACGTGCGGCATGCGTTATCGGTTAAGGAACTGTCTATCTCTGTCTTAAATTTATTTCAATGTCCCGGCTTCCACAGCTCTCTGAGGCAGCGAATTCCACAGATTTACAACCCTCAGAGAGAAGAAATTCCTCCTCATCTCAGTTTTAAATGGGCGGCCCCTTATTCTAAGACCATGCCCCCTAGTTCTAGTCTCCCCCATCAGTGGGAACATCCTCTCTGCATCCACCTTGTCAAGCCCCCTCATAATCTTATACGTTTCGATAAGATCACCTCTCATTCTTCTGAATTCCAATGAGTAGAGGCCCAACCTCCTCAACCTTTCCTCATAAGTCAACCCCCTCATCCCCGGAATCAACCGAGTGAACCGTCTCTGAACTGCCTCCAAAGCAAGTGTATCCTTTCGTAAATATAGAAACCAAAACTGCACGCAGTACTCCAGGTGTGGCCTCACCAATACCCTGTACAACTGGAGCAAGACTTCCCTGCTTTTATACTCCATCCCCTTTGCAATAAAGGCCAAGATACCATTGGCCTTCCTGATCACTTGCTGTACCTGCATACTAACCTTTTGTGTTTCATGTACAAGTAACCCCAGGTCCCGCTGTACTGAGGCACTTTGCAATCTTTCTCCAATTGATTTTTTCTGCCAAAGTGCATGACCTCACACTTTCCCACATTATACTCTCATCTGCCAAATTTTTGCCCACTCACTTAGCCTGCCTATGCCCTTTTGGAGGTTTTTTGTGTCCTCCTCACACATTGCTTTTCCTCCCATCTTTGTATCGTCAGCAAACCTGTCTACGTTACACTCGGTCCTTTCTTCCCAGTGGTTAATATAGACTGTAAATAGGTGGGGTCCCAGCACTGATCCCTGCGACATCCCACTGGTTACTGATTGCCAACCTGAGAATGAACCATTTATCCCGACTCTCTGTTCTCTGTTTGTCAGATCTTTTGTGGTTCGAGTACCCTGGAGTGGGGTCTCAAGCCAAACACCTTCCCGCTTTGAGGCGAGAGGGAGAGAGAGACTGAGACGCACTGCGTCAGGAACCCTGTTTAAAGAGTGACGATTTGTGTACAGGAGCAAGGGTTAGGGTCAGGGTTACTACAGTTACTTCAATGTTTGACAAACCTCCTGGAGTTTTTGAGGATGTAACTGATAGAATAGATAAGGGAGAACCAGTGGATGTAGTGTATTTTCAGAAGGCCTTTGATAAAAGTCCCACATAAGAGGTCAGTGTGCAAAATTAAAGCACATAGGATTGGGGGTAATGCACTGGCATGGATTGAAAAATGGTTAACTGACAGGAAACAGAGAGTAGGAATAAACGGGTCTTTTTCGGGGTGGCAGGCAGTGACTAGTGGGGTACCACAGGGATCAATGCTGGGGCCCCAGCTATTCACAATATATATATAAATGATTTGGATGAGGGAACCAATTGTAATATTTCCGGGTTTGCTGACTGCACAAAACTAGGTTGGATTAAACATAGAAACATAGAAAATAGGTGCAGGAGTAGGCCATTCGGCCCTTCGAGCCTGCACCACCATTCAATGAGTTCATGGCTGAACATGCAACTTCAGTCCCCCATTCCTGCTTTCTCGCCATACCCCTTGATCCCCCGAGTAGTAAGGACTACATCTAACTCCTTTTTGAATATATTTAGTGAATTGGCCTCAACAACTTTCTGTGGTAGAGAATTCCACAGGTTCACCATTCTCTGGGTGAAGAAGTTTCTCCTCATCTCGGTCCTAAATGGCTTACCCCTTATCCTTAGACTGTGACCCCTGGTTCTGGACTTTCCCAACATTGGGAACATTCTTCCTGCATCTAACCTGTCTAAACCCGTCAGAATTTTATATGTTTCTATGAGATCCCCTCTCATCCTTCTAAAAGGGGAGGGTGGGACAGATAGACGTTGAGGGAAGGGGAGGGTGGGACAGACAGACGTTGAGGGAAGGGGAGGGTGGGACAGACAGACGTTGAGGGAAGGGGAGGGTGGGACTGGTTTGCCGCACGCTCCTTCCGCTGCCTGCGCTTGGTTACTGCACGCTCTCGGCGACGAGACTCGAGGTGCTCAGCGCCCTCCCGGATGCACTTCCTCCACTCCGGGCGGGACTAGTCTTTGGCCCAGGGACTCCCAGGTGTCGGTGGGAATGTTGCACTTTTTCAGGGAGGCTTCGAGGGTGTCCCTTGTAACGTTTCCTCTGCCCACCTTTGGCTCGTTTGCCCGTGAAGGAGTTCCGAGTAGAGCGCTTGCTTTGGGGAGTCTCGTGTCTGGTGGCCATGCGGACAATGTGGCCCTGCCCAGCGGAGCTGGTCGAGTGTGGTCAGTGCTTCGATGCTGGGGATGTTGGGCCTGGTCGAGGACGCTAACGTTGGTGCGTCTGTCCTCCCAGGGGATTTGCAGGATCTTGCGGAGACATCGTTGGTGGTATTTCTCCAGCGACTTGAGGTGTCTACTGTACATGGTCCATGTCTCTGAGCCATACAGGAAGGCGGGTATCACTACAGCCCTGTAGACCATGAGCTGGGTGGTGGATTTGAGGGCCTGGTCTTCAAACACTCTTTTCCTCAGGCGGCCGAAGGCTGCACTGGCGCACTGGAGGCGGTGTTGAACCTTGTCGTCAACGGTAGGGAGGGGTGTAGGGGCTGGAGGAGGTTACAGAGATAGGGAGAGGTCTAGGGCCTGGAGGAGGTTACAGAGATAGGGAGGGGTGTCGGGGCTGGAGGAGGTTACAGAGATAGGGAGGGGTGTAGGGGCTGGAGGAGGTTCCAGAGATAGGGAGGGGTGTAGGGACTGGAGGAGGTTACAGAGATAGGGAGGGGTGTAGGGGCTGGAGGAGGTTACAGAGATAGGGAGTGGGGTAGGGACTGGAGGAGGTTACAGAGATAGGGAGTGGTGTAGGGGCTGGAGGAGGTTACAGAGATAGGGAGGTGTGTAGGGGCTGGAGGAGGTTACAGAGATAGGGAGGGGTGTAGGGGCTGGAGGAGGTTACAGAGATAGGGAGGGGTGTAGGGGCTGGAGGAGTTGAAGATACCGGAGGGACGAGTTTCGGAGGAGCTGAACTTGAAGGGGATGGTCTGGTGTTGAGGCGGGGGATAGGCTGGGGGCCATGTTACCGTCGGTTGGATGGAACCCATTGAAGGGAGTTTGGTCGTCTGTTCGAATCTCTCAGTCTCTGACTGGCCCCCCCACCCTCGCTCTCCACCCCACCCCTCTCCCCCACCTCCACCTCCCATCTCTCTCTCCCCGTCTCCCCCCCCGCTCTCTCTTCATCACTTCGCTCCGCCCTGATTCACTCCCTCTCTCCTCCCCGGCTCTCTCCATCCCTTTGCTCCGCCCTGATTCACTCCCTCTCTCCCTCCTCTCTCTCCATCCCTTCGCTCTGCCCTGATTCACTCCCTCTCTCCCTCCTCTCTCTCCATCCCTTCGCTCCGCCCTGATTCACTCCTTCTCTCCCCCCCGCTCTCTCTCACCCCTTCGCTCCGCCCTGATTCACTCCCTCTCTCCCCCCCGCTCTCTCTCACCCCTTTGCTCCGCCCTGATTCACTCCCTCTCTCCCTCCGCTCTCTCCATCCCTTCGCTCCGCCCTGATTCACTCCCCCTCTCCCTCCGCTCTCTCCATCCCTTCGCTCCGCCCTGATTCACTCCCTCTCTCCCTCCGCTCTCCCTCACCCCTACACACGTCCTTGCTTCACTCCCTCGCTCCCTGTAATCGACCCAGCAGATTTGTTGTGTCTGGAGGAGGGAGCAAATACAGCAGAGCAAAGGCATCGTGTGATCAGACAGGGAATAAAGCGTGTGAAGGGGGAAAGATATTTATATTTCTGCAGCCCGGCACAGAAACAGGCCATTGGGCCCCACCAGTCCGTGCCGGTGTTCACGCTTCACTCAAGCCTCCTCCCCTCTTACCTCATCTAAATCTATCAGCATAACCCTCTATTCCCTTCTCCCTCCCCTTAAATGCATCGATACTATTCACTCGTAGAGTGGACAAGGGAGAACCAGTGGATGTGGTGTATTTGGACTTTCAAAAGGCTATTGACAAGGTCCCACACAAGAGATTGGTGTGCAAAATTAAAGCACATGGTATTGGGGGTAATGTACTGACGTGGAGAGAGAACTGGTTGGCAGACAGGAAGCAGAGAGTCGGGATAAACGGGTCCTTTTCAGAATGGCAGGCAGTGACTAGTGGAGTGCCGCAGGGCTCATTGCTGGGACCCCAGCTATTTACAATATACATTAATGGTTTGGATGAGGGAATTGAGTGTAATATCTCCAAGTTTGCAGATGACACTAAGCTGGGTGGTGGTGTGAGCTGTGAGGGGGATGCTAAGAGGCTGCAGGGTGACTTGGACAGGTTAGGTGAGTGGGCAAATGCCTGGCAGATGCAGTATAATGTGGATAAATGTGAGGTATTTACAGGTTTACATATATAACAATTATAATCAGGGATGTTCAAAAGGACAGAATTGTCAGGGGTGGGGGTGTGGGGGGCAAGGGGCGGGGGGAGGTTGTGGGGCTGGAGGATGTTACAGAGATAGGGAGGGGTGAGGGGCCATGGAGGGATTTGTAAACAAGGATGAGAATTTTGAAATCGAGGTGTTGATTAATTAAACCCGGGACATGGAGCGAGGCTGCCTCCTGGTGGTGAGTTACTGAATTACATCCAGGACATGGAGCGAGGCTGCCTCCTGGTGGTGAGTTACTGAATTACACCCAGGACATGGAGCGAGGCTGCCTCCTGGTGGTGAGTTACTGAATTACACCCAGGACATGGAGCGAGGCTGCCTCCTGGTGGTGAGTCACTGAATTACACCCGGGACATGGAGCGAGGCTGCCTCCTGGTGGTGAGTTACTGAATTACACCCGGGACATGGAGCGAGGCTGCCTCCTGGTGGTGAGTTACTGAATTACACCCGGGACATGGAGCGAGGCTGCCTCCTGGTGGTGAGTTACTGAATTACACCCAGGACATGGAGCGAGGCTGCCTCCTGGTGGTGAGTTACTGAATTACATCCAGGACATGGAACGAGGCTGCCTCCTGGTGGTGAGTTACTGAATTACACCCAGGACATAGAGCGAGGCTGCCTCCTGGTGGTGAGTTACTGAATTACACCCAGGACATGGAGCGAGGCTGCCTCCTGGTGGTGAGTTACTGAATTACACCCGGGACATGGAGCGAGGCTGCCTCCTGGTGGTGAGTTACTGAATTACATCCAGGACAAGGAGCGTTGCTGCCTCCTGGTGGTGAGTTACTGAATTACACCCAGGACAAGGAGCGAGGCTGATTCCTGGTGACAAAGTTACCCGAGGTGAGATGAGGGTAAAAATAGGCAGCAATTTGTTGTGATTGGGAATGGGCTGCCTGAAAGGGCGGTGGAAGCAGATTCAGCAGCGAGTTTCAAAAGACAATCGGAAAATACGTGAAAAGGAAATAATTGCAGGGCAATGGTGAAAGAGCAGTGTGTGGGGGGAGTGGGGCCAATTGGAGAGCTCCACCAAAGTGCCTTGGTGTAATACAATAACTCACCACCAGGAGGCAGCATTAATCCAAGTTCTGGGTGTAATACAATAACTCACCACCAGGAGGCAGCATTAACCCAAGTTCTGGGTGTAATACAATAACTCACCACCAGGAGGCAGCATTAATCCAGGTTCAGGATGTAATACAATAACTCACCACCAGGAGGCAGCATTAATCCAAGTTCTGGATGTAATACAATAACTCACCACCAGGAGGCAGCATTAATCCATGTTCTGCATGTAATACAATAACTCACCACCAGGAGGCAGCATTAATCCAAGCTCTGGGTGTAATACAATAACTCACCACCAGGAGGCAGCATTAATCCACGTTCTGCGTGTAATACAATAACTCACCACCAGGAGGCAGCATTAATCCACGTTCTGCGTGTAATACAATAACTCACCACCAGGAGGCAGCATTAATCCAAGTTCTGGGTGTAATACAATAACTAATCGGGTTGGACCTGCCCTGTCAGCCTTGTCTCAGTGGGCAGCACTCTCGCCTCTGAGTCAGAAGGTTGTGGGTTTGAGTCCCACTCCAGGGACTGGAGCAAATAAATCCAGGCTGACACTCCCAGTGCAGTTCTGAGGGAGTGCCGCACTGTCGGAGGGGCAGTACTGAGGGAGCGCCTAACTGTCGGAGGGGCAGTACTGAGGGAGCGCCGCACTGTCGGAGGGGCAGTACTGAGGGAGCACCGCACTGTCGGAGGGACAGTACTGAGGGAGTGCCGCACTGTCGGAGGGGCAGTACTGAGGGAGTGCTGCACTTTCGGAGGGGCAGTACTGAGGGAGTACCGCACTGTCGGAGGGGCAGTACTGAGGGAGCGCCGCGCTGTCGGAGGGGCAATACTGAGGGAGTGCCGCACTGTCGGAGGGGCAGTACTGAGGGAGTGCCTCACTGTCGGAGGGGCAGTACTGAGACAGTGCCGCACTGTCGGAGGGGCAGTACTGAGGGAGTGCCGCACTGTCGGAGGTGCCATCTTTCGGATGAGACGTTAAACCGAGGCCCCGTCTGCTCTCAGGTGGATGTAAAAGATCCCAGGGCACTATTTGGGAGAAGAGCAGGGGAGTTCTCCCCGGTGTCCTGGGCCCAATATTTATCCCTTGATCAACATAACAAAAACAGATGATTGGGTCATTATCACATCGCTGTGTGTGGGATCTTGCTGTGCACAAATTGGCTGCCGTGTTTCCCAGAATGCAACAGTGAGCACACCCCAAAAGTACGTCATTGGCCGCAAAGTGATTGAGGCGTCCGGTGGCCGTGAAAGGCGCTATATAAATGCACGTCTTTCTTTCTTCTTGTATCTAACCCGTGCCGAATGGCCTACTCCTGCACCTATTTTCTATGTTTCTATGTATGTTTTCACACCATGTGGAGGATGACAGTCAGACTAGCGCGGATCCAGATACGCAATCCGAGATGCCAGAGGAGGAAGTGTATGGACTGTACTCTTTCATAACCAAGAGTAAACCAATTTTGATTAAGGTGAAGTTTACCGGGATACCGGTATCGATGGAACTGGACACAGGGGCGAGTCAATCGATCATGAACGAGAGGGCAGTTAATAAGCTGTGGGATACTAAGACTGTGAGGCCCAGGCTGAGCCCTGTTAACGCCAAGCTGCACACGTACACCAAAGAACCGATCAAGGTGATTGGCAGTGCACAAATGAATGTGTCGTATAACGGTGCGGTTCACCAGTTACCGCTGTGGATTGTTCCAGGCAATGGCCCAACGCCTCTCGGTAGGAGCTGGTTGGAGAAAATCAGATGTGACTGGAACAACATAAAGGTGTTGTCATCGGAGGAAGATACATGTGCCCAAGTATTGAGCAAGTTCCCCTCGCTGTTCGAACTGGGTATCGGTAACTTTACGGGAGCCAAGGTGCAGATCCATGTGGACTCAGATGCAAGACCCGTCCATCATAAAGCTCGGACAGTGCCGTATATGATGAGGGAGAAGGTCAAAATTGAACTGGACAGACTCCAGCTTGAAGGGAACATATCACCGGTGAATTTAATGAATGGGCCAGCCCCATTGTTCCTGTGCTAAAAAGTGATAGCACCGTCAGAATCTGTGGGGACTATAAGGCTACGATCAACAGGGTTTGGAAACAAGATCAGTACCCGTTACCGAAGGCTGATGACTTGTTTGTGACACTAGCCGGAGGGAAGTCGTTCACAAAACTGGGCTTGACGTCGGCCTATATGACGCAGGAGTTGGTCAAGATGTCGAAGAGACTTACGTGCATTAACACGCACAAAGGACGGTTTATTTACCACAGGTGCCCTTTCGGAATTCGCTCGGCTGCAGCAATATTCCAGAGGAATATGGAAAGTTTACTGAAGTCCGTTCCCAGAACCGTCGTGTTCCAAGGTGACATCCTGATCACCGGCCGTGACTCCAAGGAACATCTGAACAACCTGGAAGAGGTTCTACTGCGTTTGGACAGAGTGGGACTCAGACTGAAAGGCCCGAAGTGCGTCTTCCTGGCACCAGAGGTCGAATTCCTCGGGAGGAAAATGGCCGCTGATGGCATCAGACCTACTGACGTGAAAACCAAGGCCATCAGGAATGTATCCAAGCCACAGAACGTGACGGAGCTGCTGGGTCCTGCGTCGACTCAACTACTTTGGTAACTTGCGACCTAAGTTGAGCACCTCACTAGAACCACTGCACATGCTATTGAGAAAAGGCCACAACTGGGTTTGGGGCGCGTCGCAAGACAGAGCTTTCGAGAAAGCCACCAATCTGCTTTGCTCGAACAAGCTGCTGGTACATTATGACCCATGTAAACGTTTAGTTTTGACCTGTGACGCATCATCAAATGGAATTGGTTGCGTGTTACAACAAGCCAATGAGTCGGGGAAACTTCAACCTGTCACGTATGCATTCAAAGGTTTGTCTAATGCGGAAAGGGCCTACAGTATGGTAGAAAAAGCAGCTTTAGCATGTGTGTACGCTGTTAAAACGACGCATCAATACTTGTTCGGTCTGAGGTTTAAATTAGAGACCGATCACAAGCCGCTCATTTTGTTGTTTTCCGAGAGCAAATGCATCAATACCAACGCTTCATCCCGCATCCAAAGGTGGGCGCTGACATTATCTGCCTATGATCATGTCATTCGCCACAGACCTGGCACAGAGAATTGTGCCGATGCTTTGAGCCGGTTGTCGTTGCCCACACCGGAGGTGGAAACGCCACAACAGGCAGATTTAATGTTAATCATGGATGCTTTTGAGAGTGAAGGGATCCCTGTCACAGCTCAACAAGTTAAGCCCCGGACCAGCCAGGACCCGATATTATCGGTGGTGAAGGGTAGCATCCTCAAAGGGGATTGGTCTGCCACATCTCAGCAAATGTGCGAGGGGCCAAACCGTACAGCCGTCGCAAGGACGCTGTGTCTATTCAAACAGATTGCATATTGTGGGGC
>NW_027253682.1:0-13358 GCF_044704955.1 Pristiophorus japonicus
ATATATAAGTTTAATCCCCACCCACACACACTCACCCCCCCCCCACCACACACACCCCCCACCCCCACCCCACACACACCCCCCACCCCACACACACTCACCCCCCACCCCACACACACTCACCCCCACCCACACACACTCACCCCCCACCCCACACACACTCCACCCCCCACCCCACACACACTCACCCCCCCACCCACACACACTCACCCCCCACCCCACACACACTCACCCCCCACCCCACACACACTCACCCCCCACCCCACACACACTCACCCCCCACCCCACACACACACTCACCCCCCACCCCACACACACTCACCCCCCACCCCACACACACTCACCCCCACCCACTCACCCCCCACCCCACACACACTCACCCCCCACCCCACACACACTCACCCCCCACCCCACACACACTCACCCCCCACCCCACACACACTCACCCCCCACCCCACACACACTCACCCCCCACCCCACACACACTCACCCCCCACCCCACACACACTCACCCCCCACCCCACACACACTCACCCCCCACCCCACACACACTCACCCCCCACCCCACACACACACACTCTTCACCACCCCCAAACACACTCTTCACCCCCCCACCCACACACACACACACCCTTCCCCCCCCACCCACACCCCACCCACTATCCCCCCCTCACCCACACACTCTCCCCCCCTCACCCACACACACAACCCCCCCGCACCCACACATACACTCCCCCCCCCCTCACCCACACACACACTCCTCCCCCCCCCTCACCCACACACACACACACACTCCCCCCCCCACCCACTCCCCCCACCCTCACCCACTCTCCCCCCCCCTCACCCACTCTCCCCCCCTCACCCACTCTCCCCCCCCCTCACCCACTCTCCCCCCCCCCTCACCCACTCTCCCCCCCCCTCACCCACTCTCCCCCCCCCTCACCCACTCTCCCCCCCCCCCTCACCCACTCTCCCCCCCCCCCCCTCACCCACTCCCCCCCCCCTCACCCACTCCCCCCCCCCTCACCCACTCTCCCCATCTCCCACCCACACACTCCACCCCCCCTTCCCACCCACACACCCCCACCCCCCTTCCCACCCACACACCCCCCCCCTTCCCACCCACACTCACTCTTCCCCCCCCCTTCCCACCCACACTCACTCTTCCCCCCCCCCTTCCCACCCACACTCACTCTTCCCCCCCCACACACACACACACTCATTCTTCCCCCCCCACACACACACACACTCTTTCCCTTCCCCCCCACACACACACACACACACTCTTTCCCCCCCCCCCACACGCACACACTCTCCCCCACCCCCCACACGCACACACTCTCCCCCACCCCCCACACGCACACTCTCCCCCACCCCCCACACGCACACACTCTCCCCCACCCCCCACACGCACACACTCTCCCCCACCCCCCACACGCACACACTCTCCCCCACCCCCCACACGCACACACTCTCCCCCACCCCCCACACGCACACACTCTCCCCCACCCCCCACACGCACACACTCTCCCCCACCCCCCACACGCACACACTCTCCCCCACCCCCCACACGCACACACTCTCCCCCACCCCCCACACGCACACACTCTCCCCCACCCCCCACACACTCTCCCCCACCCCTCACACGCACACACTCTCCCCCACCCCCCACACGCACTCTCCCCCCCCCCCCCACACGCACACACTCTTCCCCACCCCCCCACACGCGCGCACACTCTTCCCCCCCCCCACACGCGCGCACACTCTTCCCCCACCCCCCCACACGCGCGCGCACTCTTCCCCCCCCCAAATGCATTCTTCCCCCCCACACACACATACCAACCCCCCAACACACACACACACTACCCCCTCCAAACACACTTCCCCCCCCCCACCACACACACTCTCCCCCTCCCCACACACACTCTCCCCCCCCCACACACACACACACTCCCCCCCCACACACACACACACACACACTCTCCCCCCCCCCATCTCACCGCTCCACCCCCCCCCAACTCACCCTTCCCACCCCCCACTCACCCCAACCCCCAACTCACCCTTCCCCCCACTCACCCCTCTCTCCCCCCCACCCGTTTCCCCCCTACACACACGCCCCCCCCCCCCCTCCAGTCCCATTAAACCCTTTCCTTGCTCACCTCCCCCCCCCATCCCCCTCCCTTCATTCCCCCTCCACACTCCTCCTCATCCCCCTCTCCACCACTCCTACTCCACCCTCACCCCCACACCCTCTCACTCTCTCCCCCCCCCACCCCACACACTCATCACCCTCTTCCCCTCTCTCCGGCCCCCCCTCTCCTCTCACCCCTACACTCTCCCCCCCTCCTCTCTAACCACCACACACTCCCCCCCTCCTCTCTAACCACCACACTCGCTCCCCCTCCTCTCTCACCCCCACACTCTCCCCCAACCAACCACCCTCTACCCCCACCCAACCATCCCCCACCCCTCGCTCGTCGCCCTCCGTCCTCACATACCCGCCCCCTCTCCTCCCCCTTTCGCCCCCCTCTCCTTCACTCACACTCTCCACCTAACATTACCCCCGGGTTCAGCACGGCACCGACAACCCTGGGCTCCGCACGGCACAGCGCTAGCACACTATCAATTTCAGAGATGCACACTGTGCCATCGCACTGCAGTTTCCAGGCTCCACGCATTCCAGTTCGGACCATGCGTGGCCACAACACGCTCCCCAGAAGCCCCTGCTTCTATAAGTATTGATTCGGTCAATATTTAGTGATGAAAGACCAGGAAGGATATTTGACCCCCTGCAGCATCCTGGATGTAATTAGTGTGCAGACATTGCCATTGGGGAGTCCTGGCGGCTGACGTTTGATCAGTAACAGTAGGGAGACACAGACCCGTGTCATTAACACCCACTGGACACTCACGTTAACCACAGCAGGTTTATGATCTGGGCCCACTTCTGTTCTGCACCAAAGTTCAGGCAGGCTTTTCGAAACGCTTCTCGTGCAAGGAAAACAACCGTGGAATACAGCAGCATGAGCCTGGCGAGAGAGATCAGCAGCAGTTACCTCAAGACAAGCTCTCCTCACAACCAAAAGCAAAGTGCAGAGAAAGTACAATCTGTGCCAGCCCTGAATCAGGCCAGAATTTTACTCCGAGTCGGGGCTGGGGAGGATGGTACTTAGGGTCCTAGAATCATACAATGATACAGCACAGGAGGCCATTCGGCCCATCATGCCTGTGCTGGCTCTTTGGTAGCGCTATCCAATAAATTCCACTCTCTCAATCTGGATCCATAGCCCTGTATATTTCCCCCCAACACCCTTAAGGTATGTATCAAATTCCCTTTTGAAAGTTACTATGGAATCTCCCTTTCAGGCACAACAACTCGCTGTGCCTCTGGTTCTTTTGCCAATCACCTTCAATCTGTGCCCTCTGGTTACTGACCCTCCTGCCACTGGAAACAGTTTCTCTTTATTTACTCTATCAAAACCCCTCATGATTTTGAACACCTCTGTCAATTTTCCCCTTAATCTTCTCTGCTCGAAGGAGAACAATCCCAGCATCTTCAGGCTCTCCACATAACTGAAGTCCCTCATCCCTGGTACCATTCAAGTAAATCTCTTCTGCACTCTCTCCAAAACCTTGACATCCTTTTTAATGTGTGGTGCCCAGAATTGGACACAGTACTCCAGCTGAGGCCTAACCAGTGATTTATAAAGGTTTAACATAACTTCCTTGCTTTTGTACTCTATGCCTCTATTAATAAAGCCAAGACTCCCAGATACTTTTTTGAAACAGCCTTCGCAACTTGTCCTGCCACCTTCAAAGATTTGTGTAGATACACCCCCGGGTCTCTCTGTTCATGCACCCCATTTTAAATTGTACCCTATAGTTTATATTGCCTCTCCTCAGTCTTCCAACCATAAATGTATCACTTCACACTTCTCTGCATTGAATTTCCCATGTGTCTGAGCATTTCAGTGTTCCCCGTCCTCCTGAAGTCGGTTACCATCTTTCTCATTATTCACTACATTGCCCAGTTTTGTATCATCTGTAAACTTTACATAAGAACATAACAAATAGGAACAGGAGTAGGCCATACGGCCCCTCGAGCCTGCTCCGCCATTCAATAAGATCATGGCTGATCTGAAATGTGCCCCGTATATACAGGTCCAGGTTCATCATTAAACATCAACAAGAGCAGTGGTCCTAATACCGAGCCCTGGGGAACACCACGTATACTATCCTCCAGTCTGAAAAACAACCGTTCACCACTATTCTCTGCTTTCTGTCCCTCAGACGATTTTCTATCCACGCTGCCACTGTCCCTTTTCATAGAAACATAGAAAATCGGTTCAGGAGTAGGCCATTCGGCCCTTCGAGCCTGCACCACCATTCAATAAGATCATGGTTGATCATTCACCTCAGTGTCTGTTTCCTGCTTTCTCTCCATACCCCTTGATAACTTTAGCCGTAAAGGCCATATCTAACTCCCTCTTGAATATATACAATGAACTGGCATCAACAACTCTCTGCGATAGAGAATTCCACATGTTAACACTCTCTGAGTGAAAAAGAAGTTTCTCCTCATCTTGGTCCTAAATGGCTTACCCCTTATCCTTATACTGTGTCCCCTGGTTCTGGACTTCCCCAACATCGGGAACATTCTTCCTGCATTTAACCTGTCCAGTCCTGTCAGAATTTTATATGTTTCAATGAGATCCCCTCTCATCCTTCTAAATTTCAGTGAATACAGGCCCAGTCGATCCAGTCTCTCCTCATATGTTAGTCCTGCCATCTCGGGAATCAATCTGGTGAACCTTCGTTGCACTCCCTCAATAGCAAGAACGTCCTTCCTCAGATTAGGAGACCAAAACTGAACACAATATTCGAGGCGAGGCCTCACCAAGGCCCTGTACAACTGCAGTAAGACCTCCCTGCTCCTATTCTCAAATCCCCTAGCTATGAAGGCCAACAGATAATTTGCTTTATTCACCGACTGCGTGCCAACTTTCAATGACTGATGTACCATGACATCCAGGTCTCGTTGCACCTTCCCTTTTCCGAATCTGCCGCCATTCAGATAATATTCTGCCTTTGTGTTTTTGCGTGGATAACCTCACATTTATTCACATTATACTGCATCTGCCATGCATTTACGCAATCACCTAACCTGTCCAAGTCACCCTGCAGCGTCTTAGTATCCTCCTCACAGCTCACACCGCCACCCAGCTTAGTGTCATCTGGAAACTTGGAGATATTACACTCAATTCCTTCATCTAAATCATTGATGTATATTGTAAATAGCTGGAGTCCCAGCACTGAGCCCTGCAGCACTCCACTAGTCACTGCCTGCCATTCTGAAAAGGATCCTTTTATCCCGACTCTCTGCTTCCTGTCTGCCAACTAGTTCTCTATCCACGTTAGCACATTACCCCCAATACCATGTACTTTAATTTTGCACACCAATCTCTTGTGTGGGACCTTGTCAAAAGCCTTTTGAAAGTTCAAATACACCATATCCACTGGTTCTCCCTTGTCCACTCTACTAGTTACATCCTCAAAAAATTCTAGAAGATTTGTCAAGCATGATTTCCCTTTCATAAATCCATGCTGACTTGGACCAATCCTGTCATTGCTTTCCAAATGTGCTGCTATTTTATCTTTAATAATTGATTCCAACATTTTCCCCGCTACTGATGTCAGGCTAACCGGTCTATAATTACCCATTTTCTCTCCCCCTCCTTTTTAAAAAAGTGGTATTACATTAGCTACCTTCCAGTCCATAGGAACTGATCCAGAGTCAATAGACTGTTGGAAAATGATCACCAATACATCCATTATTTCTAGGGCCACTTGCTTAAGTACTCTGGGATGCAGACTATCAGGCCCCGGGGATTTATCGGCTTTCAATCCCATCAATTTCCCTAACACAATTTCCTGACTAATAAAGATTTCCTTCAGTTCTTCCTTCTCGCTGGACCCTCAGTCCCCTAGTATTTCCGGAAGGTTATTTGTGTCTTCCTTCGTGAAGACAGAACCAAAGTATTTGTTCAATAGGTCTGCCATTTCTTTGTTCCCCATTATAAATTCACCTGAATCTGACTGCAAGGGACCTACGTTTGTCTTCACTAATCTTTTTCTCTTCACATATCTATAGAAGCTTTTGCAGTCAGTTTTTATGTCCCCAGCAAGCTTCCTCTCATACTCTATTTTCCCCCTCCTAATGAAACCCTTTGTCCTCCTCTGCTGAATTCTAAATTTCTCCCATGAGTTTTAATTTTATTATGTGGTACTTTGTCAGTCCATATATAAATCAACTACACTACCCTCATCAACCCTGTCTGTTACTACATCAAAGAACTCGATCAAGTTATCATAGAAATTTACAGCACGGAAGGCCATTCGGCCCATCGTGTCCGTGCCAGCTGACGAAGAGCTATCCAGCCTAATCCCACTTTCCAGCTCATGGCCCATAGCCTTGTAGGTTACGGCACTTCAAGTGCCTATCCAAGTACTTTTTAAATGTGGTGAGGGTTTTTGCTTCTACCACGCTTTCAGGCAGTGAGTTCCAGACATCCATCACACTCTGGGTGAAAAATTTATCTCCCAAAAACCCTTCTGAATCTCCTACCAATTACTTTAAATCAATGTCCCCTGGTTGTTGACCCCTCTGCTATGAGAAATCCAGGCCCCTCATAATTTTACACACCTCAATGAGGTCTCCCCTCAGCCTCCTCTGTTCCAAAGAAAACAACCTCAGCCTATCCAATCTTTCCTCATAGCTAAAATTTTCCAGTCCAGGCAACATCCTCGTAAATCTCCTCTGCACCCTTTCCAGTGCAATCACATCTTTGCTGAAATGTGGTGACCAGAACTGCACGCAGTACTCCAACTGTGGCCTAACTAGTGTTTTATACAGTTCAAGCATAACCTCCCTGCTTTTGTATTCTATGCCTCGGCTAATAAAGGCAAGTATTCTGTATGCCCCTCCCCACACTCACCCCCCCCCCACCCCACACACTTCCCCTTCCCCTCCCCACACTCCCCCCCCCCCTTCACTCACCACTCCCCCCCCCACACTCCCCACTCCCCTCCCCCCCACACTCATCACTCCCCTCCCCCCCCACACTCATCACTCCCCTCCCCCCCCCCACACTCATCACTCCCCTCCCCCCCCCACACTCATCACACCCCTCCCCCCCCACACTCACCACTCCCCTCCCCCCCACACTCACCACTCCCCTCCCCCCCACATTCACCCCTCTCCCACCCCACTCACCCCTCTCCCCTCCCGTTTCCCCCCTACCCCTCAGTCCCATTAAACCCTTTCCCTGCTCACCTCCCCCCCATCCCCCTCCCCTCCCCTCATTCCCCCTCCACACTCCTCCTCATCTCCCTCACCTCCTCCTCATCCCCTCCCCACAACTCCCACTCCACCCTCCCCCCCACACTCCCTCTCTCTCTCTCTCTCTTCTCCCCCCACCCCCCACCCCCACACACACACTCTCTCTCATCACCCTCTTCCCCCCTCTCCTCTCTCTCCCACTCTCCCCTCTCACCGGCCCCCCCCTCTCCCCCACACTCTCACCACCCTCTCCTCTCACCCCCACACTCTTCCCCCCCCTCCTCTCTAACCACCACACTCTTTCCCCCCCCCCTCCCTCCCTCCTCCTCTCTCACCCCCACACTCTCCCCAACCAACCACCCCCTACCTGTATGCCTTCTTATCCACCTAACTTGCTGCCTTCAGGGATTTGTGGACATGCACTCCAAGTTCCCCCTGTTCCTTTACACTTTTCAGTGTCCTACCATTTATTGTGTATTCACGTTCCTTGTTAGCCCTCCCCAAATGCAATACCTCACACTGCTCCAGATTGAATTCCATTTGCCACTGTTCTGCCCACCTGACCAGTTCACTGATAACTTCCTGCCGTCTACAGCATTCTTCTTAAATTTTTGTACCATTGGCAAACTTCTTAATCATACCCCCTACATTCAAGTCCAAATCATTGATATATACCACAAAAAGCAAGGGACCCAGCACTGAGCCCTGCAGAGCCCCACTGGATACAGCTTTCCAGTCACAAAAACATCCATCAACCATTACCCTTTGCTTTCTGTCTCTGAGCCAATTTTGGATCCAACTTGCCACTTTGCCCTGGATCCCATGGGCTTTTCGTGATCAGTCTGCCATTTGAATGATCAGCCATGATCTTATTGAATGGTGGTGCAGGGTCGAAGGCCTACTCCTGCACCTATTTTCTATGTTTCTACGTGGGACCTTATCAAAAGTTTTGATAAAATCCATATGCACTACATCAAACTCACTGCCCTCTCGACCCTCCTCGTTATCTCCTCAAAAAATGCAATCAAGTTAATCAGACATGACCTTCCCTTGACAAATCCATGCTGACCGTCCTTGATTATTCCATGTCTTTCTAAATGAAGATTTACTCTGTCCCTCAGAATTTTTTCCAATAATTTTCCCACCACTGAGGCTAGGCTGACTGGATTGTAATTACTCGGTCTACCCCTTTCTCCCTTTTAAACAAAAGTACTACATTAACAGTCCTCCAGCTCTTCAGCACCACACCTGGAGCCAGAGAGGATTGAAAAATGACAGGCAGGGCCTCTGCTATTTCCGCTCGTGCTTCTCTTAACAGCCTGGGATACATTTCATCCATGCCTGGGGATTTCTCCACTTTCAAAGATGCTAAAACCCTTAATATTCCTCTCTCACTATGTTTATTTAATCTAATGTTTCACACTCCTCCTCCCCGATTGCGATGTCTGCATCACCCCTCTCTTTTGTGAAAACAGACGCAAAGTATTCATTTAGAATCATACCCACGTTTTCCGCCTCCCCACACAGATTACCTTTATGGGGGTCAAGTTTTGGCCTGAGTTGCTCCTGTTTTTTTGGAGCAACTGGTTCAGAATGGAGTATCTTAGAAATTGTAATTCTCGGCATTTAGTTTGCTCCAGTTCTAGTCAGTTAGAACAGTTTCACTTTGGAACAGAATTTTTTTTTCAAAAATGTGCATGTCCGGCCACTTACACCTGTTTTGAAAGTTTAGGCAGTGAAAACTTACTCCAAACTAACTTAGAATGGAGTAAGTGCAGATTTTTGTACGCTCAGAAAAAATCTTGCCTACACTTTACAAATCAGGCGTAGGTTACAAATCAGGCGTGGGGGGGGGGGGGGGGAGGAAGGGAAGTAATTAATTTCTACAAGCATTCAACAGTCTTACTTATACAAATAAAGAGCCATCCTGAATAAAAAATTATAAACAAAGCAAAGACAAAATATTCAATGTTCCTTTCTGTGTGAAGCAGCAGCAGCCTTCGAGCTGCGGTGCTTCAGGCAGGCCTTCCTTCCATCTAGGAGACAGGGGCGGCAGTGGCTCGACGGCAGCCGAAGAAACAGCAAGCAGATTCGAGCTGCGAAGGAGGTTGAGGCCATTCGGTCACGGGATAGGGGCAGCGGCAGTGCCTCGACGGCAGCCGAAGAAACAGCAAATAAGCAGCCTTCAAATCAACACTTTTCTTCAAGTCCCTTTAAAAATGGCCAAGTGCCAATGTTTATGCGCTACTGTGCGTGCTCCAACGCGCACGCGCAAGGCTGCCGGCACGACGTTGTCTCATTTAAATTAGCCCCGCCCCCCCACCACTTCTAGAATCGGCGCGACTCTCTTGCTCCGCCTCTCCGCTGCTCTGTGCGCACCGCGCCAAGCTCCAAAGCACCTGCAGGGAGCCGGAGAATCTGAAGGTATTTTTTTGACGCACTTTCGGGCACGAAAAACGGCGTCCAGGTCGGGGCTGCGCCGTTCTAGGCGCGGCCCAAAACTTCACCCCATGGTCTCTAATAGGCCCTACTCTTTCTTTAGTTATCCTCTTGCTCTTAATGTATTTATAAAACATCTTTGGGTTTTCCTTGATTTTACTTGCCAACATTTTTTCCTGCTCTCTTTCCTTTCCGAATTTCCTTTTTAATTTCACCCCTACATTTTCTATACTCCTCTAGAGATTCTGCAGTATTTAGCCCTCGGTATCTGTCATAAGCCTCCCTTTTTTTCTTTCTACTATCCTGTATGTCCCTTACCATCCAGGGGCTCTAGATTTGTTAGTCCCACCCTTTTCCTTTAAGGGTACATATTTGGCCTGAACCCTGCGGATCTCCTCCTTGAATGCCTCCTACGGCTCTGACACTGATTTACCTTCAAGTAGCTGTTTCCAGTCCACTTTGGCTAAATCACATCTCAGCTTAGTAAAATTGGCTTCTTCTCAATTGAGAACTTTTATTCCTGCTCTATCTTTGTCCTTTTCCATATCTACCCTGAATCTAACTGAATTATGATCACTAGCACCAACATGCAATACCACTGATACCCCTTCCACCTGCCCAGCCTCATTCCCCAAAAACTAAGTTCAGAATCACCCCCTCCCGTGTTGGGCTTGTTACGTGCTGGCTAAAGAAGTTCTCCTGAATGCATTTTAGCAATTCTGCATCCTTTGTACCCTTCACACTAATTTTGTCCCAGTTAATATTAGGATAGTTGAAATCCACTACAATTACTGCCCTACAGTTTTTGCACTTCTCTGAAATTTGCCTACATATGTGCTCTTCCATCTCCCTCTGACCGTTTGGGGGTCTTTAGTACACTCCCAGCAGTGTGATCGCCCCTTTTTTGTTCTTCAGTTCAACCCATATGGCCTCAATCTGGTTTTCGCCCCTGCCATTGTACCAAAACTGCTCTCATCAAAGTCACAAATTACATCCTCTGTGACTGTGACAAAGGTAATCTAGCCCTCCTCGTCCTTCTGGACCTGTCTACAACCTTTGACACAGTTGACCAATGTCCAGCTGGGTGGGACTGCACTCACCTGGTTCCATTCTTATCTATCTAATTGTAGCCAGAAAATCTCCAGCAATGGCTTCTCTTCCCACTCCTGCATCGTTACCTCTGGTGTCCTCTTAGGATCTGTCCTTGGCCCCCTCTTATTTCTGATCTACATGCTGCCCCTTGGCGATATCATCCTAAAACATGGAGTCAGTTTCCACATGTACGCAAACGACACCCAGCTCTACCTCTCCTCCACTTCTGTCGACCCCTGCTTGGTATCTAAATTGCCAGATTGCTTGTCCAACATCCAGTACTGGATGAGCAGAAATTTTCTCCAATTAAATATTTGGAAAACTGAAGCCATTATCTTTGGTCCCCGCCACAAACTGCGTTCCCTAACCACTGACTCCATCCCTCTTCCGAGCATCAATCTGAGGGTGAACAGGTTCACAACTGAGGCGTCATATGTGACCTTGAAATGAGTTTCCAGCCATATTACCGCGACATAACTAAAACCGCCTTTTTCCACCTCCGTAACATTGCCCGTCTCTGCCCCTGCCTCAGCTCTTCTGCTGCTGAAACCCTCATCCATGCCTTTGTTACCTCGAGACTTGACTACTCCAACTCACTCCTGGCCGGCCTGCCACATTCCACACTACGTAAACTTGAAGTCATCCAAAACTCAGCAGCCCGTGTACTAACCCGCACCAAGTCAAGATCACCCATCACGTGATCCCTGTGCTTTCTGACCTACATTGGCTCCCAATTAAACAACGTCTCAATTTCAAAATGCTCATCTTTGTTTACAAATCACTACATGGCCTCGCCCCTCCCCATCTCTGTAATCTTTTTCAGCCTCACAACCCCACAAGATGGCTGCGCTCCTCAAATTCTGGCTTCTTGAACATCCCTCATTATAACTGCTCAACCATTGGTGGCCGTGCCTTCAGCTTCCTGGGCCCTAAGCTCTGGAGCTCCCTAAACCTTGGCTCCTCTCTACCTCTCTTTCCTCCTTTAAGATGCTCCTTAAAACCCACCTCTTTAAACAAGCTTCTGGTCATCTGCCTTAATTTCTCTTGTGTGGCTCGGTGTCAAATTTATGTTTGTCTTGTAACTCTGTTAACTACGTTAAAGGGTGCTATATAAATGTTATTATTTGTCGATTCTTCTAACATATCATCCCTCCTCAGTTATTCAAACACAATTTGCCTTTAAAAAAATCCCTGCTGACTTTTATTTATTAGCCCATACTTTCCCAAATGCCAATTAATTTTCTCAATATCGTCATTAGGCTGACCGGGCCTATAGTTGCTGGATTTTTCCCTCTCCTTTTTTTGAACCAGGGGTATAACATTTGCAGTGTCGAATAGGATTGGAGAGGATGGTACATAGGGTTAGTGTCAATTAGGATAGGATGACCATCGATTAACTTCTTGTCTTTTCTCATATGTTTCTGCGACAAAACTTTTGGGTCTGTAAAAAAAATGTGGGGGGGCAGAATTTGTTGTACTGAAGCCGAGGTACTTGCATCCTGGAAAAGAAAAGTAAGGGTAAAGAGGTTTAAGTGGAACAGAATGAAATGCTGAGTTCCTACCTCACATTGACAACACCAATGGTCTCCTTGGATACGTAGCGCAGGGTGTACGCATTCAAGACGAAGGTCAGGACCCGAAACAGCACCTGATACCCAGAGCAAAGGACGGTCAGAATCAACCTCCACATACACAATCCCACCACTAAATCTCATCGTCAACTGAAAGAAACCATCGTTAATGCTCCGAGCCCAACAGAACGATTGAAAGGGCAGTGGGGGGAGGGGGAGAGGGAGGGGGGAGAGGGGGAAGAGGGAGGGGGGGGAGGGGGAAGAGGGAGGGGGGAAGGGGGAGGGGGAAGAAGGAGGGGGGAAGAGGGAGGGAGGGGTGGGGGAGGGGGGAAGAGGGAGGGAGGGGTGGGGGAGGGGGGAAGAGGGAGGGAGGGGTGGGGGAGGGGGGAAGAGGGAGGGGGTAAGAGGGAGGGGGTAAGAGGGAGGGGGTAAGAGGGAGGGGGTAAGAGGGAGGGGGTAAGAGGGAGGGGGTAAGAGGGAGGGGGTAAGAGGGAGGGGGTAAGAGGGAGGGGGTAAGAGGGAGGGGGGTAAGAGGGAGGGGGTAAGAGGGAGGGGGTAAGAGGGAGGGGGTAAGAGGGAGGGGGTAAGAGGGAGGGGGTAAGAGGGAGGGGGTAAGAGGGAGGGGGTAAGAGGGAGGGGGTAAGAGGGAGGGAGGGGGGTAAGAGGGAGGGGGTAAGAGGGAGGGGGTAAGAGGGAGGGGGTAAGAGGGAGGGGGTAAGAGGGAGGGGGTAAGAGGGAGGGGGTAAGAGGGAGGGGGTAAGAGGGAGGGGGTAAGAGGGAGGGGGTAAGAGGGAGGGGGTAAGAGGGAGGGGGTAAGAGGGAGGGGGTAAGAGGGAGGGGGTAAGAGGGAGGGGGTAAGAGGGAGGGGGTAAGAGGGAGGGGGGAAGAGGGAGGGGGGAAGGGGAGGGAGGGGGAAG
>NW_027253684.1:0-13330 GCF_044704955.1 Pristiophorus japonicus
ATCAAAACTCCCCCCTGATCAAAACTCCCCCCGCAACAAAACTCCCCCTTGATCAAAACACCCGCCCCTGATCAAACTCCCCCGAGCAAAACTCCGCCCCCGATGAAAACAACCCCTGATCAAAACTCCCCCCCCGATCAAAACTCCCCCCCCCCGATCAAAACTCCCCCCCGATCAAAACTCCCCCCCCTGATCAAACCCCCCCGAGCAAAACTCCCCCCCGAGCAAAACGCCCCCCCACGATCAAAACTCTCCCCTGATCAAAACTCCCCCCCCGATCAAAACTCCCTCCTGAGTAAAACTCCGCCCCGATCAAAACTCCCCCCCGATCAAAACTCCCCCCCCGATCAAAACTCCCGCCTCTGATCAAACCCCCCGAGCAAAACTCCACCCCGATCAAAACTGCCCCCCCGATCAAAACTCCCCTCGATCAAAACTCCCCCCCCGATCAAAACTGCCCCCTGATCAAAACTCCCCCCCAATCAAAACTCCCCCCCCGATCAAAACTCCCCCCCCCCGATCAAAACTCCCCCCCGATCAAAACTCCCCCCCGATCAAAACCCCCCCCCTGACCAAACCCCCCGAGCAAAACTCCCCCCCGAGCAAAACTCCCCCCCCCCGATCAAAACTCCCCCCTGATCAAAACCCCCACCTCGATCAAAACTCCCACCCCATCAAAACTCGCTCCCCCATCAAAAATACCCCTCCCCCGCAACAAAACACCCCCCCGATCAAAACTTCCCCCCCAATAAAAACTCCCCCCGATCAAAACTCCACCGATCGATCAAAACTTCCCCCCCAATCAAAACTCCCCCTGATCAAAACCCCCACCTCGATCAAAACTCCCGACCGTTAAAACATCCCCCCCATCAAAACTCCCCTCCCCCACACAACAAATCTCCCCCCCAACAAAACTCGCCCCCGATCAAAACTCCCACTCGATCAAAACTCCCCCCAGATCAAAACTCCCCCCCGATCAAAACTCCCTCCCCCCCCGATCAAAACTCCCCACCCCGATCAAAACATCCCCCCCAACAAAACTCCCCCCTGATCAAACCCCCCCAATCAAAACCCCCCCCCCGATCAAAACTCCCCCCTGATCAAAACTCCCCACGGAACAAAACTCCCCGCTGATCAAAACTCCCCCCCAATCAAAACTCACCCCCCGATCAAAACCCCCCCCTGATCAAAACTCCCCCCCCGATCAAAACTCCCCCCCGATCAAAACTCCCCCCCGATCAAAACTCCCCCCTGATCAAAACCCCCACCTCGATCAAAACTCCCACCCCATCAAAACTCGCTCCCCCATCAAAAATTCCCCTCCCCCCCAACAAAACCCCCCCCCGATCAAAACTTCCCCCCCAATAAAAACTCCCCCCGATCAAAACTCCACCGATCGATCAAAACTTCCCCCCCAATCAAAACACCCCCTGATCAAAACCCCCACCTCGATCAAAACTCCCGACCATTAAAACATCCCCCCCATCAAAACTCCCCTCCCCCACACAACAAAACTCCCCCCCAACAAAACTCGCCCCCGATCAAACCTCCCACTCGATCAAAACTCCCCCCAGATCAAAACTCCCCCCCGATCAAAACTCCCTCCACCCCCGATCAAAACTCCCCACCCCGATCAAAATATCCCCCCCAACAAAACTCCCCCCTGATCAAACCCCCCCGATCAAAACTCCCCCCTGATCAAAACTCCCCACGGATCAAAACTCCCCGCTGATCAAAACTCCCCCCCCGATCAAAACTCACCCCCCGATCAAAACTCCCCCCTGATCAAAACTCCCCCCCCCGATCAAAACACCCCCCCGATCAAAACTCCCCCCCGATCAAAACTCCCCCCCGCCGATCAAAACTCCTCCCCAATCAAAACTCCCCCCACGATCACACCGCCCCGAGCAAAACTCCCCCCCGAGCAAAACTCCCCCCCGCGATCAAAACTCTCCCCTGATCAAAACTCCCCCCCCCGATCAAAACTCCCCCCCGATCAAAACTCCCCCCCCTGATCAACCCCACCCAAGCAAAACTCCCCCCCGAGCAAAACGCACCCCCCGATCAAAACTCTCCCCTGATCAAAACTCCCCCCCCGATCAAAACTCCCCCCCGATCAAAACTCCCGCCCGATCAAAACTCCCGCCTCTGATCAAACCCCCTTGAGCGAAACTCCACCCCGATCAAAACTCCCCTCGATCAAAACTCCCCCCCCCGATCAAAACTGCCCCCTGATCAAAACTCCCCCCCTGATTAAAACTCCCCCCCCCGATCAAAACTCCCCCCCGATCAAAACTCCCCCCCCTGATCAATCCCCCCCGAGCAAAACTCCCCCTCGAGCAAAACGCCCCCCCCGATCAAAACTCTCCCCTGATCAAAACTCCCCCCCCGATCAAAACTCCCCCCTGAGTAAAACTCCGCCCCCGATCAAAACTCCCCCCCGATCAAAACTCCCGCCCGATCAAAACTCCCGCCTCTGATCAAACCCCCCTGAGCGAAACTCCACCCCGATCAAAACTGCCCCCCACGATCAAAACTCCCCCCCGATCAAAACTCCCCCCCACGATCAAAACTCCCCCCCGATCAAAACTCCCCCCCGATCAAAACCACCCCCCCGATCAAACCCCCCGAGCAAAACTCCCCACTGATCAAAACTCCCCCCCCGATCAAAACTCCCCCCTGATCAAAACTCCCCCCCCCGATCAAAACTCCCCCCTGATCAAAACTCCCCCCCGATCAAAACTCCCCCCCCGATCAAAACTCCCCCCCAATCAAAACTCCCCCCACGATCAAACCGCCCCGAGCAAAACTCCCACCCGAGCAAAACTCCCCCCCCCGATCAAAACTCTCCCCTGATCAAAACTCCCCCCATGATCAAAACTCCCCCCTGATTAAACTCCGCCCCCGATCAAAACTCCCCCCCGATCAAAACCCCCCCCCCGATCAAAACTCCCCCCTGATCAAAACTCCTCCCCAGTGATCAAAACTCCCCCCCGATCAAAACTCCCCCCCCCGATCAAAACTCCCCCCGGATCAAAACTCCCCCCCGATCAAAACTCCACCCCTGATCAAAACCCCCACCTCGATCAAAACTCCCCCCCCATCAAAACTCCCCTCCTCCCCAACAAAACTCCCCCCGATCAAAACTACCCCCCGATCAAAACTCCCCCCCAGATCAAAACTCCCCCCCGATCAAAACTCCCCCCTGATCAAAACTCCCCCCTGAGTAAAACTTAGCCCCCGATCAAAACTCCCCCCCGATCAAAACTCCCCCCCCTGATCAATCCCCGCGAGCAAAACTCCCCCTCGAGCAAAACGCCCCCCCCGATCAAAACTCTCCCCTGATCAAAACTCCCCCCCCGATCAAAACTCCCCCCTGAGTAAAACTCCGCCCCCGATCAAAACTCCCCCCCGATCAAAACTCCCGCCCGATCAAAACTCCCGCCTCTGATCAAACCCCCCTGAGCGAAACTCCACCCCGATCAAAACTGCCCCCCACGATCAAAACTCCCCCCCGATCAAAACTCCCCCCCACGATCAAAACTCCCCCCCGATCAAAACTCCCCCCCGATCAAAACCACCCCCCCGATCAAACCCCCCGAGCAAAACTCCCCACTGATCAAAACTCCCTCACCGATCAAAACTCCCCCCTGATCAAAACTCCCCCCCCCGATCAAAACTCCCCCCTGATCAAAACTCCCCCCCGATCAAAACTCCCCCCCCGATCAAAACTCCCCCCCAATCAAAACTCCCCCCACGATCAAACCGCCCCGAGCAAAACTCCCACCCGAGCAAAACTCCCCCCCCCCGATCAAAACTCTCCCCTGATCAAAACTCCCCCCATGATCAAAACTCCCCCCTGATTAAACTCCGCCCCCGATCAAAACTCCCCCCCGATCAAAACCCCCCCCCCCGATCAAAACTCCCCCCTGATCAAAACTCCTCCCCAGTGATCAAAACTCCCCCCCGATCAAAACTCCCACCCCCCGATCAAAACTCCCCCCTGATCAAAACTCCCCCCCGATCAAAACTCCACCCCTGATCAAAACCCCCACCTCGATCAAAACTCCCCCCCCATCAAAACTCCCCTCCTCCCCAACAAAACTCCCCCCGATCAAAACTACCCCCCGATCAAAACTCCCCCCCAGATCAAAACTCCCCCCCGATCAAAACTCACCCCTGATCAAAACTCTCCCCTGATCAAAACTCCCCCCTGAGTAAAACTTAGCCCCCGATCAAAACTCCCCCCCGATCAAAACTCGCCCCGATCAAAACTCCCCCCCCCGATCAAAACTGCCCCCTGATCAAAACTCCCCCCCAATCAAAACTCCCCCCCCGATCAAAACTCCCCCCCCGATCAAAACTCCCCCCCGATCAAAACCCCCCCCCCTGACCAAACCCCCCGAGCAAAACTCCTCCCTGATCAAAACTCCCCCCCCCGATCAAAACTCCCCCCTGATCAAAACTCCCCCCCGATCAAAACTCCCCCCCCGATCAAAACTCCACCCCAATCAAAACTCCCCCCACGATCAAACCGCCCCGAGCAAAACTCCCCCCCGAGCAAAACTCCCCCCCCCGATCAAAACTCTCCCCTGATCAAAACTCCCCCCCCCCAATCAAAACTCCCCCCCCCGATCAAAACTCCCCCCCCGATCAAAACTCCCCCCGATCAAAACCCCCCCCCTGACCAAACCCCCCGAGCAAAACTCATCCCTGATCAAAACTCCCCCCCCGATCAAAACTCTCCCCTGATCAAAACTCCCCCCATGATCAAAACTCCCCCCTGATTAAACTCCGCCCCCGATCAAAACTCCCCCCCCGATCAAAACTCCCCCCCCGAACAAAACTCCACCCTGATCAAAACTCCTCCCCAGTGATCAAAACTCCCCCCCCCGATCAAAACTCCCCCCCCCCGATCAAAACCCCCCCCTGATCAAAACTCCCCCCGATCAAAACTCCCCCCCTGATCAAAACACCCACCTCGATCAAAACTCCCCCCCCATCAAAAATCCCCTCCTCCCCAACAAAACTCCCCCCCGATCAAAACTAACCCCCGATCAAAACTCCCCCCCAGATCAAAACTCCCCCCCGATCAAAACTCACCCCTGATCAAAACTCCCCCCTGATCAAAACTCCCCCCCCATCAAAACTCCCCTCCTCCCCAACAAAACTCCCCCCCGATCAAAACTACCCCCCGATCAAAACTCCCCCCCAGATCAAAACTCCCCCCGATCAAAACTCACGCCTGATCAAAACTCCCCCCTGATCAAAACTCCCCCCCCAACAAAACTCCCCCTTGATCAAAACACCGCCCCTGATCAAACTCCCCCGAGCAAAACTCCGCCCCCGATGAAAACAACCCCTGATCAAAACTCCCCCCCGATCAAAACTCCCCACCCCGATCAAAACTCCACCCCGATCAAAACTCCCCCCCCTGATCAATCCCCCCCGAGCAAAACTCCCCCCCGAGCAAAACGCCACCCCGATCAAAACTCTCCCCTGATCGAAACTCCCCCCCGATCAAAACTCCCCCCTGAGTAAAACTCCGCCCCCGATCAAAACTCCCCCCCGATCAAAACTCCCCCCCGATCAAAACTCCCGCCTCTGATCAAACCCCCCCGAGCAAAACTCCACCCCGATCAAAACTTACCCCCCCGATCAAAACTCCCCCCGATCAAAACTCCCCCCCCGATCAAAACTGCCCCCTGATCAAAACTCCCCCCCAATCAAAACTCCCCCCCCCGATCAAAACTCCCCCCCCGATCAAAACTCCCCCCCGATCAAAACTCCCCCCCGATCAAAACTCCCCCCCCGATCAAAACTCCACCCCAATCAAAACTCCCCCCACGATCAAACCGCCCCGAGCAAAACTCCCCCCCCCGATCAAAACTCTCCCCTGATCAAAACTCCCCCCCCGATCAAAATTGTCCCCTGATCAAAACTCCCCCCCATGATCAAAACTACCCCCTGATTAAACTCCGCCCCCGATCAAAACTACCCCCCGATCAAAACTCCACCCCCCGAACAAAACTCCACCCTGATCAAAACTCCTCCCCAGTGATCAAAACTCCCCCCCCCGATCAAAACTCCCCCCCCGATCAAAACTCCCCCCTGATCAAAACTCCCCCTGATCAAAACTCCCCCCCTGATCAAAACCCCCACCTCGATCAAAACTCCCCCCCATCAAAACTCCCCTCCTCCCCAACAAAACTCCCCCCCGATCAAAACTAACCCCCGATCAAAACTCCCCCCCAGATGAAAACTCCCCCCCGATCAAAACTCCCCCCTGATCAAAACTCCCCCCTGATCAAAACTCCCCCCCCATCAAAACTCCCCTCCTCCCCAACAAAACTCCCCCCCGATCAAAACTACCCCCCGATCAAAACTCCCCCCCAGATCAAAACTCCCCCCCGATCAAAACTCACCCCTGATCAAAACTCCCCCCTGATCAAAACTCCCCCCCCAACAAAACTCCCCCTTGATCAAAACACCGCCCCTGATCAAACTCCCCCGAGCAAAACTCTGCCCCCGATCAAAACTCCCCCCCCCCCACCGATCAAAACTCCCCCCTGATCAAAACTCCCCCCCGATGGAAACAACCCCTGATCAAAACTCCCCCCCGATCAAAACTCCCTCCCCCGATCAAAACTCCCCCCCGATCAAAACTCCCGCCTCTGATCAAACCCCCTTGAGCGAAACTCCACCCCGATCAAAACTCCCCTCGATCAAAACTCCCCCCCCCGATCAAAACTGCCCCCTGATCAAAACTCCCCCCCTGATTAAAACTCCCCCCCCCGATCAAAACTCCCCCCCGATCAAAACTCCCCCCCCTGATCAATCCCCCCCGAGCAAAACTCCCCCTCGAGCAAAACGCCCCCCCCGATCAAAACTCTCCCCTGATCAAAACTCCCCCCCCGATCAAAACTCCCCCCTGAGTAAAACTCCGCCCCCGATCAAAACTCCCCCCCGATCAAAACTCCCGCCCGATCAAAACTCCCGCCTCTGATCAAACCCCCCTGAGCGAAACTCCACCCCGATCAAAACTGCCCCCCACGATCAAAACTCCCCCCCGATCAAAACTCCCCCCCACGATCAAAACTCCCCCCCGATCAAAACTCCCCCCCGATCAAAACCACCCCCCCGATCAAACCCCCCGAGCAAAACTCCCCACTGATCAAAACTCCCCCCCCGATCAAAACTCCCCCCTGATCAAAACTCCCCCCCCGATCAAAACTCCCCCCTGATCAAAACTCCCCCCCGATCAAAACTCCCCCCCCGATCAAAACTCCCCCCAATCAAAACTCCCCCCACGATCAAACCGCCCCGAGCAAAACTCCCACCCGAGCAAAACTCCCCCCCCCGATCAAAACTCTCCCCTGATCAAAACTCCCCCCATGATCAAAACTCCCCCCTGATTAAACTCCGCCCCCGATCAAAACTCCCCCCCGATCAAAACCCCCCCCCCGATCAAAACTCCCCCCTGATCAAAACTCCTCCCCAGTGATCAAAACTCCCCCCCGATCAAAACTCCCCCCCCCAATCAAAACTCCCCCCCCCGATCAAAACTCCCCCCCCGATCAAAACTCCCCCCCGATCAAAACCCCCCCCCTGACCAAACCCCCCGAGCAAAACTCATCCCTGATCAAAACTCCCCCCCCCGATCAAAACTCTCCCCTGATCAAAACTCCCCCCATGATCAAAACTCCCCCCTGATTAAACTCCGCCCCCGATCAAAACTCCCCCCCCGATCAAAACTCCCCCCCCGAACAAAACTCCACCCTGATCAAAACTCCTCCCCAGTGATCAAAACTCCCCCCCCCCGATCAAAACTCCCCCCCCCGATCAAAACCCCCCCCTGATCAAAACTCCCCCCGATCAAAACTCCCCCCCTGATCAAAACACCCACCTCGATCAAAACTCCCCCCCCATCAAAAATCCCCTCCTCCCCAACAAAACTCCCCACCCGATCAAAACTAACCCCCGATCAAAACTCCCCCCCAGATCAAAACTCCCCCCCGATCAAAACTCACCCCTGATCAAAACTCCCCCCTGATCAAAACTCCCCCCCCATCAAAACTCCCCTCCTCCCCAACAAAACTCCCCCCCGATCAAAACTACCCCCCGATCAAAACTCCCCCCCAGATCAAAACTCCCCCCGATCAAAACTCACGCCTGATCAAAACTCCCCCCTGATCAAAACTCCCCCCCCAACAAAACTCCCCCTTGATCAAAACACCGCCCCTGATCAAACTCCCCCGAGCAAAACTCCGCCCCCGATGAAAACAACCCCTGATCAAAACTCCCCCCCCGATCAAAACTCCCCACCCCGATCAAAACTCCACCCCGATCAAAACTCCCCCCCCTGATCAATCCCCCCCGAGCAAAACTCCCCCCCGAGCAAAACGCCCCCCCGATCAAAACTCTCCCCTGATCGAAACTCCCCCCCGATCAAAACTCCCCCCTGAGTAAAACTCCGCCCCCGATCAAAACTCCCCCCCGATCAAAACTCCCCCCCGATCAAAACTCCCGCCTCTGATCAAACCCCCCCGAGCAAAACTCCACCCCAATCAAAACTTAACCCCCCCGATCAAAACTCCCCCCGATCAAAACTCCCCCCCCGATCAAAACTGCCCCCTGATCAAAACTCCCCCCCAATCAAAACTCCCCCCCCCCCGATCAAAACTCCCCCCCCGATCAAAACTCCCCCCCGATCAAAACTCCCTCCCGATCAAAACTCCCCCCCGATCAAAACTCCACCCCAATCAAAACTCCCCCACGATCAAACCGCCCCGAGCAAAACTCCCCACCGAGCAAAACTCCCCCCCCCGATCAAAACTCTCCCCTGATCAAAACTCCCCCCCGATCAAAATTCTCCCCTGATCAAAACTCCCCCCCATGATCAAAACTCCCCCCTGATTAAACTCCCCCCCCGATCAAAACTCCCCCCTGATCAAAACTCCCCCCCGATCAAAACTCCCCCCCCGATCAAAACTCCCCCCCAATCAAAACTCCCCCCACGATCAAACCGCCCCGAGCAAAACTCCCACCCGAGCAAAACTCCCCCCCCCGATCAAAACTCTCCCCTGATCAAAACTCCCCCCATGATCAAAACTCCCCCCTGATTAAACTCCGCCCCCGATCAAAACTCCCCCCCGATCAAAACCCCCCCCCCGATCAAAACTCCCCCCTGATCAAAACTCCTCCCCAGTGATCAAAACTCCCCCCCGATCAAAACTCCCCCCCCGATCAAAACTCCCCCCTGATCAAAACTCCCCCCCGATCAAAACTCCACCCCTGATCAAAACCCCCACCTCGATCAAAACTCCCCCCCATCAAAACTCCCCTCCTCCCCAACAAAACTCCCCCCGATCAAAACTACCCCCCGATCAAAACTCCCCCCCCAGATCAAAACTCCCCCCCGATCAAAACTCACCCCTGATCAAAACTCCCCCCTGATCAAAACTCCCCCCTGAGTAAAACTTAGCCCCCGATCAAAACTCCCCCCCGATCAAAACTCCCCCCCCTGATCAATCCCCCCGAGCAAAACTCCCCCTCGAGCAAAACGCCCCCCCCGATCAAAACTCTCCCCTGATCAAAACTCCCCCCCCGATCAAAACTCCCCCCTGAGTAAAACTCCGCCCCCGATCAAAACTCCCCCCCGATCAAAACTCCCGCCCGATCAAAACTCCCGCCTCTGATCAAACCCTCCTGAGCGAAACTCCACCCCGATCAAAACTGCCCCCCACGATCAAAACTCCCCCCGATCAAAACTCCCCCCCACGATCAAAACTCCCCCCCGATCAAAACTCCCCCCCGATCAAAACCACCCCCCCGATCAAACCCCCCGAGCAAAACTCCCCACTGATCAAAACTCCCCCCCCGATCAAAACTCCCCCCTGATCAAAACTCCCCCCCCGATCAAAACTCCCCCCTGATCAAAACTCCCCCCCGATCAAAACTCCCCCCCCGATCAAAACTCCCCCCCAATCAAAACTCCCCCCACGATCAAACCGCCCCGAGCAAAACTCCCACCCGAGCAAAACTCCCCCCCCCGATCAAAACTCTCCCCTGATCAAAACTCCCCCCATGATCAAAACTCCCCCCTGATTAAACTCCGCCCCCGATCAAAACTCCCCCCCGATCAAAACCCCCCCCCCCCCGATCAAAACTCCCCCCTGATCAAAACTCCTCCCCAGTGATCAAAACTCCCCCCCGATCAAAACTCCCCCCCCGATCAAAACTCCCCCCTGATCAAAACTCCCCCCCGATCAAAACTCCACCCCTGATCAAAACCCCCACCTCGATCAAAACTCCCCCCCCATCAAAACTCCCCTCCTCCCCAACAAAACTCCCCCCGATCAAACTACCCTCCGATCAAAACTCCCCCCCAGATCAAAACTCCCCCCCGATCAAAACTCACCCCTGATCAAAACTCCCCCCTGATCAAAACTCCCCCCTGAGTAAAACTTAGCCCCCGATCAAAACTCCCCCCCGATCAAAACTCGCCCCGATCAAAACTCCCCCCCCCGATCAAAACTGCCCCCTGATCAAAACTCCCCCCCAATCAAAACTCCCCCCCGATCAAAACTCCCCCCCCGATCAAAACTCCCCCCCGATCAAAACCCCCCCCCCTGACCAAACCCCCCGAGCAAAACTCCTCCCTGATCAAAACTCCCCCCCGATCAAAACTCCCCCCTGATCAAAACTCCCCCCCGATCAAAACTCCCCCCCGATCAAAACTCCACCCCAATCAAAACTCCCCCCACGATCAAACCGCCCCGAGCAAAACTCCCCCCCGAGCAAAACTCCCCCCCCGATCAAAACTCTCCCCTGATCAAAACTCCCCCCCCCAATCAAAACTCCCCCCCCCGATCAAAACTCCCCCCCCGATCAAAACTCCCCCCCGATCAAAACCCCCCCCCTGACCAAACCCCCCGAGCAAAACTCATCCCTGATCAAAACTCCCCCCCCCGATCAAAACTCTCCCCTGATCAAAACTCCCCCCATGATCAAAACTCCCCCCTGATTTAACTCCGCCCCCGATCAAAACTCCCCCCCCGATCAAAACTCCCCCCCCGAACAAAACTCCACCCTGATCAAAACTCCTCCCCAGTGATCAAAACTCCCCCCCCCCGATCAAAACTCCCCCCCCCCGATCAAAACCCCCCCCTGATCAAAACTCCCCCCGATCAAAACTCCCCCCCTGATCAAAACACCCACCTCGATCAAAACTCCCCCCCCATCAAAAATCCCCTCCTCCCCAACAAAACTCCCCACCCGATCAAAACTAACCCCCGATCAAAACTCCCCCCCAGATCAAAACTCCCCCCCGATCAAAACTCACCCCTGATCAAAACTCCCCCCTGATCAAAACTCCCCCCCCATCAAAACTCCCCTCCTCCCCAACAAAACTCCCCCCCGATCAAAACTACCCCCCGATCAAAACTCCCCCCCAGATCAAAACTCCCCCCGATCAAAACTCACGCCTGATCAAAACTCCCCCCTGATCAAAACTCCCCCCCCAACAAAACTCCCCCTTGATCAAAACACCGCCCCTGATCAAACTCCCCCGAGCAAAACTCCGCCCCCGATGAAAACAACCCCTGATCAAAACTCCCCCCCCGATCAAAACTCCCCACCCCGATCAAAACTCCACCCCGATCAAAACTCCCCCCCCTGATCAATCCCCCCCGAGCAAAACTCCCCCCCGAGCAAAACGCCCCCCCCGATCAAAACTCTCCCCTGATCGAAACTCCCCCCCGATCAAAACTCCCCCCTGAGTAAAACTCCGCCCCCGATCAAAACTCCCCCCCGATCAAAACTCCCCCCCGATCAAAACTCCCGCCTCTGATCAAACCCCCCCGAGCAAAACTCCACCCCAATCAAAACTTAACCCCCCCGATCAAAACTCCCCCCGATCAAAACTCCCCCCCCGATCAAAACTGCCCCCTGATCAAAACTCCCCCCCAATCAAAACTCCCCCCCCCGATCAAAACTCCCCCCCCGATCAAAACTCCCCCCCGATCAAAACTCCCTCCCGATCAAAACTCCCCCCCCGATCAAAACTCCACCCCAATCAAAACTCCCCCCACGATCAAACCGCCCCGAGCAAAACTCCCCACCGAGCAAAACTCCCCCCCCCGATCAAAACTCTCCCCTGATCAAAACTCCCCCCCGATCAAAATTCTCCCCTGATCAAAACTCCCCCCCATGATCAAAACTCCCCCCTGATTAAACTCCCCCCCGATCAAAACTCCCCCCTGATCAAAACTCCCCCCCGATCAAAACTCCCCCCCCGATCAAAACTCCCCCCCAATCAAAACTCCCCCCACGATCAAACCGCCCCGAGCAAAACTCCCACCCGAGCAAAACTCCCCCCCCCGATCAAAACTCTCCCCTGATCAAAACTCCCCCCATGATCAAAACTCCCCCCTGATTAAACTCCGCCCCCGATCAAAACTCCCCCCCGATCAAAACCCCCCCCCCGATCAAAACTCCCCCCTGATCAAAACTCCTCCCCAGTGATCAAAACTCCCCCCCGATCAAAACTCCCCCCCCCGATCAAAACTCCCCCCTGATCAAAACTCCCCCCCGATCAAAACTCCACCCCTGATCAAAACCCCCACCTCGATCAAAACTCCCCCCCCATCAAAACTCCCCTCCTCCCCAACAAAACTCCCCCCGATCAAAACTACCCCCCGATCAAAACTCCCCCCCCAGATCAAAACTCCCCCCCGATCAAAACTCACCCCTGATCAAAACTCCCCCCTGATCAAAACTCCCCCCTGAGTAAAACTTAGCCCCCGATCAAAACTCCCCCCCGATCAAAACTCCCCCCCCTGATCAATCCCCCCCGAGCAAAACTCCCCTCGAGCAAAACGCCCCCCCCGATCAAAACTCTCCCCTGATCAAAACTCCCCCCCCGATCAAAACTCCCCCCTGAGTAAAACTCCGCCCCCGATCAAAACTCCCCCCCGATCAAAACTCCCGCCCGATCAAACCCTCCTGAGCGAAACTCCACCCCGATCAAAACTGCCCCCCACGATCAAAACTCCCCCCCGATCAAAACTCCCCCCCACGATCAAAACTCCCCCCCGATCAAAACTCCCCCCCGATCAAAACCACCCCCCCGATCAAACCCCCCGAGCAAAACTCCCCACTGATCAAAACTCCCCCCCCCGATCAAAACTCCCCCCTGATCAAAACTCCCCCCCCGATCAAAACTCCCCCTGATCAAAACTCCCCCCCGATCAAAACTCCCCCCCCGATCAAAACTCCCCCCCAATCAAAACTCCCCCCACGATCAAACCGCCCCGAGCAAAACTCCCAC